>NW_004955421.1:9905036-9907294 GCF_000276665.1 Chinchilla lanigera | reverse complement strand
CATTGTATTATATAATATTATATATTAATATATTATTATATTATAATACCACAGCTTCTTTTGTGATTTTTATATGGCATGTAGCCAGTTCAATGAATTCTTTATTTTAAATTATTTCTATTATTCTGTCCTTTTGAATCATTGCCAGGCTTAAGTACTATTTTTTAAAATTTTATTTTAAAGGGAGTACTACATGAGAAGCAAACAAACAAAAACATAGAACAGTAGCAGCATACCAGTATCACGAACATAAACAAATCAAAGCAAGAACATTCAAAGTTTTACAGGGTCTCAAGACAAATTAATACAAATCAACAGTAGTTGTTACATTGCATATCGCTATCCTCAACTACATTGCTCAGATTATCAGATGTAAGAATGAAAGATGGCTCAAACCATTAAAGAGAATAAGAAAATAACTCTTCAATAAAACCTTAGAGATAATACAGAGTTTCACTAGACAAGTTGGTAGGAGTTCACCATTGTAATTCCATTGCATATTGTTACCTTCAAATCAGTTGCTCAGACCACCAGACACAAGCATGGACAGTCAATCAGAACATAAAAAATTGTGAGCATTAATTGTTCTTTTTTTTTTTTTTTTTTCAGTATCTGGAACCAAACTCAAGACGTCACACTTGCCAGGCAGGCTCTGTGCCACTGAGCTAAATCCCCAGCACCTAACTGTTCATTTCAATACACCGTCAGATATCAGCAATACAGTCATTGCAGCTATTCACATATATATTTATGTTTTGCCTTCCGTCTTTCTTTTATCTTCCTTCCCTCATTCCAGTTCTTTCCTTTGAGCAATTTCTTTCCCTTTCCTATCATCTATTGTACATTTTGAGTTTTATCTAGTCTTTCAGGTTCCTATATGAAGGAGACAATATGATGTTTACACATGTGGGTCCGATTTATTTCACTTATGAGTGTGGTCTCTAGTTGCATCTATTTACCTACAAAATCCTCAAGTTTATTTTTTCTTAATAGCTGAATAATACTCCATTGTGTAGAAATACCACAACTTCTTTATCCATTCCTCAGTGGATGAGAATCTGGGTTGTTTCCAAGATCTAGCTATAACAAATTGTGCTGCTATAAACATGGGTGCACATATATCACTGTAGTATGATGTCTTTAACTCTTCTGGGAAAATACCCAGAAGGGGAATAGCTAGGTAAAAGGGTACTTCTAATACTAGTTTTGTGAGGAATCTCCAAATTGATTTCCACAGTGGTTTCACCAATCTACACTCCCACCAGCAGTGGAGTAGGGTTCCTTTCTTCCCACAGCTTCTCCAGCATTTGTTATTGGTTGATTTCTTCATGATAGCCATTCTTTCTGGGGTGAGATGGAATCTCAGTGTTGTTTTAATTTGCATTTCTCGAATGACTAATGACATTGAATATTTTTCCATATATTTATTCGCCATTAGAATCTCTTCATTTGACAAGTGTGTATTCATCTCAGATGCCCATTTTTGGATTGGGTCTTTGAATTTGGGAAGCCTGATTTTCTTTTTTAATTCTTTATATGTCCTAGAAATAAGTACTTTGTCTGAGGAGCAGTTGGCTAAAATTTTTTTCCCAGTTCATGGGTTTTCTTTTTATTTACTGGTGATTTATTTAGATGTGCAAAAACTTTTCAATAAGATGAGACCCCAGTTGTTGATTCTTTGAAAGTATTTCCCATGCAGTTTGGTTTCTGTTCATGAACTCTCTACCCACCCCCAATGTCATCAAGATTTTTACCTACTTTGGGTTCCAATAAATTTAGTGTTTCTGTTTTAATATTTAGATCTTTGATCCATTTTGACTTTAATTTAGTGCATAGTGAAAGACATGGGTCTAGTTTTAGTCTTTGGCATGTGGAAAGCCAGTTTTTCAAGCACCATTTATTAAAGAGGCTGTCTTTCTTCCATTGAACATGTTTGGCCCCTTTGTTGAAGATAAGGCGACTGAGTGTGTTTCTAGTTGTATCTGTACCTTTTCATCTGTTCCATTGACCTTCAGGTCTGTTTTTGTGCCAGTACCATGCTGATTTTATCACAGTCGCTTTGTAATATAATTTTAAGTCTGGAATTGTGATGCCTCCTGCCTTTCCTTTGTTTCCCATGATTGCTTTTGCTATTCTATGCCTCTTCTGGTTCCAGATGAAATTTTCTCTAGATCTGTGAGGTATACTCATGGTATTTTAATTGGCATTGCATTGAATCTGTACAACAGTTTTGGTAGTATGGCCATTTTCACAATGTT
>NW_004955421.1:9805130-9903471 GCF_000276665.1 Chinchilla lanigera | reverse complement strand
ACTTTGATTTCATCTGTGATCCATTGGTTGTTCAGGAGGATGTTATTAATTTCCAACTGTTTATGGAGTTTTTGTGTTTTCTTTTGTCATTAATTTCCAATTTCATTGCATTATGGTCTGATAGTATACATGGGATAATTTCACTTCTGTTGCATTTACTTGAACATGTTCTATGTACTAGTATATTGTCTATTTTAGAGAACATCCCATGTGCAGCTGAGAAGAATGTGTATTCTGATGCTGCTGGGTAGAACACTCTGTAAAGTTCTACTAAGTCCATATGTTCACACGTTTGGTTAAGTTCTGTGATTTCTTTCCCAATTTTTTGTCTAGTTGATCTATCTCTTTGTGACAGTGGTGTGTTAAAGTCCCCTGTTATGATTGTGTTGCTACTTATTTCTTTTTCATGTCTGTTAGAATTTATCTTATACAGGTGGGTGCTCCTATAATTGGTGCATAGATTTCCATGATTGTTATCTCTTCCTCTTGAAGCTTCCCCTTCACAAGTATGTAGTGACCTTCTTCATCTCTCTTGATTGTTCTTGGTTTGAAGTTCACATTGTCTGCAAACAGAATAGCTACACCCACTTTTTTTCTGGGTTCCTGTCTCATGGAGTATTGTTTTCCATCCCTTAATTTTCAGTCTTTGAATTTCCTTTTGAGATAAATGTGTTTCTTGTATATTGCATATAGTTGGGTTTTGTTTCCTAATCCGCTTTGCAAGTCTGCTTCTTTTGGTTGGCACATTGAGATCATTCACATTGATGGTCTCATATGTACTGATATGTACTGACTTATCTTTGCCATACTATTTTCCTACTGTTGGATCTTCCTTTATCCTTCTGCTTAATTGCTTACTCTGCTTGGTGGTTCCTTTCTGTTGTTGCTGTTGAAGTTGTGGTTGGTTTTATCTCTTTCTAGTATATCTTTTAGTACTCTTTGCAGGATTGGTTTGGTGCTCATGAATTTCTTCAGTTGTTCTTTATCATGAAAATATCTTATTTCTCCATTAAATTTGAAAGGTTGCTTTGCAGGTACATCAATCTGCATTGGAAGTTGTTTTCTTTCAGTACCTGAAGTACTTCACTCTAAGCTCTTCTTGCCTTGATGGTTCATGTTGAGAAGTCTGCTGTGATTCTGATAGGCTTTCCTGTATAGGTGATGTGTTTCTTTTCTTTAACAGCTTTTAATATTCTGAGCTTCTGTTGAGTTTCTGGGATCTTGATCACTATATGTATGGGGGTAGGTTTAATTTGGTTATGATTAACTGGAGTTCTATGTGCTTCACTTATCTGGATGTCCATTTCTTTTACCATGCCTGTGAAATTTTCTGCTATTATTTCTGCAAATAGTCCTTTTATGTGATTTGTTGACACCTGCTCTTTCATTAATACCTATTAATCTGACATTGTTTCTCTTTGCTTCATCTTGCAGTTGTTGAATTGTTATTTCCTGGTTCCTTGTTATTTTTAAGAGATTCCTCTTTTTACATTCATTGGTGGCAATGCTGTCTTCAAGGTCTGAAAGTCTATATTCAGCTTCATTCAGGCAGTTTTGCAAGCTTTCAATGGAATTTTTAAGTTCCTGGATATCTGTTTGCATCTGTTTCATATCTTCTAATTCTTTCCTATATTGTTGCCAGAAGGTTTCATTGATTTGTCTATGCTCTTCTATTTTCTTGTCTATGTCATCTTTGGATATACTGAACATTTCTTTCATTATTGTTGTCATTTCTTTTATCACCTGAGATATTATTTCTGCTCTTATGTCTTCTATGGCCTGATGGAGTTGTTTCTTTACTTCAGTTGCTATCATTTCAGAAATTTCAGGTTTATGACTTCCAGGATTTAATGTGTTGATGCTTCCTAAACTTGTTTTGGGTGGTGTGGAGGTCTAGGATTGTAATTTGTTCCTCCATTTTTTCATTTTTGAAGTACTAGAGACTTGTTATAGTGCAGTCTCACTGTCCTGATTGTGTGTGAGTGACAGGACAAGAGTCTGAAGATCCCCAGTGCTCAGTGTAGCTCATGTGCTATTGAGTTATGGCAGCCCAGCTGGGCCAACACACTATGGGTGTGGTGTGTAGCCACTGAGGCCCCAGTGGGTGCCCATGGTTTAGCGTGCCTTGTACGCTGGTCAGGGAGGCAGAGCCCAGACTCACCGGGCTTCCTGAAGATTTCCAGGGTTTTGCCCAGCCTGCGCCAATACACTATGGGTGTGGTGTGTAGCTACTGAGGCCCCAGATGGTGCCCAAGGTTTCTTATGCCTTGCACACTGGTCAGGGAGGCAGTGCCCAGACTCACTGGGCTTCCTGAAGATGTCCAGGCTCAGCCCAGCTGAGCCCAGGCAGACACACTATGGGTGTGGTGTGTAGCCACTGAGGCCCCAGAGGTTGCCCAAGATTTTGCCTGCCCTCATGCTATTCACGGAGGCAGAACCCAGACTCACTGGGCTTTCTGAAGATGTCTGGGGTTTCGCCAGTACCATGATTTTTAAAAAGCTTGGTTAAAGTGTCAGACAAAACATACATCTCGTTTTAATTTGAATTACTTTTATTACTATTGATGCTGAACTTTTTCATATATTTATTGACTATTTGTAATTTTGTTGTAAATTTCTTTTTTTTTAATTTTTATTTTGAAGAGAAAAAACAGTAACAAAATAACAGCAACAAAACCAAAAATAAAACAACACAAATACAGTAAAAATGATACAGGATTTCAAAACAAGATGATAGAAATTAACAATGGTTATTATATTACATATATCTTCAAAGAAGTTGCTCAGGTTAACAGACATAAGAATGCAAGATTGATCAAAAATTTAAAGAGAATTAAAGTAATAGAAAAACATTAGAAACAATACAGAGCTTCACTAAACAAGATGATAGGAATTTAACAATTGTTGTGATATTGCATGTTGCTGTCTTCAATTTAGTTGTTCAGATTACCAGATGTAAACATGTAAAATTGGTCAAGAAAAAAAATTTAAGCATTATCTGTTCCTTTTTATAAACCAATAGATATCAACAGCACTATTATCCTAGCTATCATTGTATATACATATATATTTTTCCCCTTCCTTTTTTCTTTCTTTTCTCTTTTGCCCCTTACCAGCTGTTCCTTCACTTTGAGTAAATTCTTTCCCTTTTAAAATGTCTATTGTATCTTTTGGGTTTATTTATTCTTTCAGGTTTTTACACTAAAGAGACAATATGAAGTTTACACATGTGGGTTGATTTACTTCACCTATGAGTATGGTCTCTAGTTGCATCAATTTACCTATAAAAACCTCAAGTTTATCTTTTTATAGCTGAGTAATACTCCATAGTATAAAAATACCACATCTTTTTTATCCATTTCTCCAATGCCGGGCATTTGGGTTGTTTCCAAGATTTAGCTATGACAAATTGTGCTGCTATAAACATGAGTACACTTACATTGCTGTGGTCTGATGTTTTCAGTTTTTCTGGAAAAATACCTAGAAGGGGAATAGCTGGGTTAAGTGGGACCTCTAATCCTAGTTTTCTGAGGAATCTCCAGACTGACTTGCACAATGGTTTCACCAGTCTACCCTCCTACCAGCAGTGGAGAAGTTTTCCTTTTTGCCCACATTCCCTCAGGCATTTGTTATTGGTTGATTTCTTAATGATAGCTATTCTTTTGGGGGTGAGATGGAATCTCAGTGTTGTTTTCACCTGCATTTCTCAAATGACCAATCATGTTGAACAATTTTTCATAAAATATATTTATTTGCCATTTGTATTTCTTCATCTCAGAAGTGTGTATTCAAATCTCAGATGTCCGTTTTATGATTGGGTCTTTGAATTTTGAGGGCCTGATTTTTAAAAATTCTTTATATGTTCTAGATAGAAGTTCTTTGTCTGAGGCACAGTTGCCTAAAATTTTTCCCAATTTATGGGTTTTCTTTTTACTCTATTGGTGATTTCTTCTGATGTGCAAAAACTTTTCAATAAGATGAGGTCCCAGTTGATTCTTTGAAGTATTTCCTGTGCAGTTTGGTCTTTTTTCACGAACCCCTGTGTTTTCAAGATGTCTACCTACTTTCTCTTCCAGTAGATTTAGTGTTTCTGTTTTAATATTTAGACCTTTGATCCATTTTGACTTTAGTTTAGTGCATAGTGATAGGAGTGGGTCTAGTTTTAGTCTTTGGCATGTGAAAAGCCATTTATTTCAACACCATTTATTAAAGAGGCTATCTTTTTTCCAGTGAGCATGTCTGGCCCTTTTGTCAAAAAAAGTGGCTGAATCTTCCATTCTATTCCATTGATCCTCAGGTCTGTTTTTTTTTTTTTTTTGCCAGTACCATGCTGATTTTATCACAGTAGCCTTGTAGTATAATTTCAAGTTGGGGATTATGATGCCTCATGCATTTCCTTTGTTCCCCAGGATTGCTTCTGCTATTCTAGGTCTCTTCTGGTTCCAGACAAATTTTATGAATGCTTTCTCTAGATCTATGAGGTAAACTAATAGTATTTTAATTGAGATTGCATTAAATCTGTACAACAATTTTAGGAGTATGGCCATTTTCACAATGTTACATCTTTCTGTCCATGAGCATGGAATCTCTTTCCATTTTCTGAAATCTTCTTCAATCTCTTTTTTCAGAGTACCTTAATTTTCACTGTATAAAACTTTTATTGCCTTTGTTAGATTGATACCTATGTACTTAACTTTTCTTTTTGTGTGCCAGTGTGAAAGGTGTAATTTCCCTAATTTTTCTCTCAGTGCTTTTGTTATTTTTGTTTAAGAATGCTACTGATTTTTGAGTGTTCACTTTGTATCCAGCTATGCTACTGAATTTGTTATTAAATCTGTAAGCCTTTGGTGGAGTTTTTGGGGTCTTCTGCGTAGAGTATTATGTCATCTGTAAATAATGATAATTTCACTTCTTCCTTTCATATCCTTATTCCTTTTATTTCTCTCTCTTGTCTAATTGCTTGGTTAATATTTCCAGAACTATGTTGAATAGGAGTAGTGACAGTGGACATCTGTCCTGGTTACTTTTCTCTAATTGTTGGGACAGAATTTGAAATACTTTACTCCAAGGTCTTCTTAACTTTATGGTTTGTGTTGAGCAAGCTGCCATGATTCTGATGGACTTTCCTTTATAGGTGATCTGTTTCTTTAACAGCTTTTAATAGTCTGTTCTTTTGCTGAATTTCTGGGATCTTGATTATTATATGTCTGGTCGTAGATTTATTTTGCTTATGGCTAACTGGAGTTCTATATGCCTCACTTAATTGTATGCCAGATTCTTTCTCCATGCTTGGGAAATTTTTCTGCTATTACTTCTGCAAGTAGTCTTTTTGTGTCATTTGTGTTGACTTCTGTGGTTCTGTTGGCACCATTTAGTCTTATATTGTTTTTCTTTCCCTGATCTTGCAGCTGTGGAATTGTTATTTCCTGGTTCCTTGTTATTTTTAAGAGATCTTACCTTTCATGATCATTAGCTGTAATGGTCCCAAAGTCTATCTTCAGCTTCATTCAAGCATTTCTACCAGCTTTCAATGGAGTTTTTAATTTTCTGGGTATCTCTTTGTATCTGTTTCATGCATTTTAATTCTTTCCTATGTTACTCATTTACAATTTCTCTCCTTTTTCTATGCCCCTCTATTTTTTAAACCTGTGTCTTCTTTAGATGTGTTGAGAAATTCTTTCATTATTGCTGTTATTTCTTTTTTTACCTGAGAGACTATTTCTGATCTGATTCCTTCTATAGCCTGATGGAGTTGTTCTTTACTTCAGTTGCTATCTTTTCAGAAATTTCAAGTATGTGACTTCTAATGTCTTCTATGTTGATATCTCCTGGACTTGTTCTGGGTGGGGTGGACGTCTGAAATTGCATTATACTCCTTTATTTTGTCATTTTTGAAGATTCTGAGGATCCCTGGGGCTCACTGTGGCTCCCATGATGGTATAGGGGTGGGTGAGGCTCACTGAGGCTCCCAAACCTCCCTGGGGCTCAGCATGGCTCCTGCACTGGTGGGAGAGTGGGATGCAGTCCCTGAGGCTTCTGAAGCTGTCCAGGGCTCAGCATGGCTACCACAACAGTGTGGAGCAGCCTGAATTCTTTTAGTAGTGTAAATGTAATTTTTATACTTGGGAAGTATATAGTCATATCATCTGCTAGTAATAGTGAATGATTTCTCCCTCCAAATATCTTTATTAGTTGGATATATACCTTGATGAATTAACTAGAATTTCTAAAATGATGTTGGATAATAGTGGTAATAGTAACCATATCAGTCATGTTTACTATATATATATTTTTTTTTTGTGGTACAGGAGATTGAACTCATGATCTTGCACTTCCCAGACAGTTGCTCACACCACTGAGCTATATCCCCAGCCCCCATTTTACTATTTCAATAGGAATGTCAGTTAGTAAGATGTCAAATTTTGGCTTCTACTCAACATTCTATGATATTAAGCAAGTTCCTTTCTCCTCTTACTTTGTTTTGAGTTTTTAAAAAATCAATAACAGGTACTGAATTTTGAGTTACTGTATGGATCCATTGAGTTCTTACTGTACCCTGGGAAGGAATGGTGGCAAGAATGAGGAAAATTAGACAAGAGACAAAAAGCTAGGATCAGGTAGATGTTCTGTCTCTCCTGAGTGGAGAAGGGGGACTCCCGAGGAACAGTAGAGCATTTATTTATAACCTTGAGAGATTGGTTAATTTCTGCCTTGCTGCCCAGCAATCAGTTAACAGCAATGGCTTGTTTATGTGCTTTGAGGACCTCCCGTGTTCTTGGAGCTCCTGTGCTCTTAGAGCTCCTGTGTTCTCGGGGTGCCTTCATCTTGCACATATAATTACTTTCCAGCCGCTCCCAACAAATTACAATATTTAAAAAGATCTTCACATCAACATGTGCTAAGATGGATTCAAGCTTCATTCTCAGGAATCTGAATCAGCAATAATGTTCCAGAGAATTACACATGTGTTAAACCAATAAATAAAGATAGTATTTTTGTTGTATTATTTCCTTTTCAGAGACAATCATGCTAGGTTCTACCTCTGTTTTTACTTCTGCCACATATTGATTAAATACAGCTTAAAACTTTTCTTTATCTTAAGGTCAGCTTTTGACTATAGCTTGAGAGTCAAAGAATGGCTCTTGTAGAAAGTCTGGAATATAACTAACTTTAAGAAGTAATTGGGGGCTATGATTTCAGAGAGCTTTTGATGTTATGAATTATGTTTGACCGGTTTTTAAATTCTACCTTTGGGGCTGGGGATTTAGCTCAGTGGCACAGCACCTGACCGGCAAGCATAAGGTCATGAGTTTGATCCCTGGTAGCAGAAAACAACAACAACAACAACAACAACAAAATTCCATGCTTTATTGGATTTTATTTTTTCACGCATTTAAACTAGGTGCAGACCTATTATATTAGGTAACAATCTACTTCTCATGGTGGCACAATGGCTCTGTGACAAGATAAATTTATCAAATTAAAAACATAGAAAGAAACAAATAAAATTCACCAGTCCTTAAATAAGGCTTCCCAAAGTACTGTGATTTTTTAGGGAATAACAGAATGGAAATACAGTTATGTATTACATCTATATTCTGGTTTATTTTCATGTGTATTTTGAAGCATGATTAATGGTTTTATAAATACATTTCTCACTTCATCCATACTAACAAAGGATTTCAAATTAATTCATTATTTCTTACTTCTTCCCCAATGGATTTTTAAAGTCCGTGGCAACAAATCCATCTTGCACAGACTCAAATCTGTCAAGTATAATATATTCTTTTATAGCCAGAAAGAAATAGGAACGTAACACTATCAATGACACTTTGAAACAGATTGGTTCAGTTTGCCCAAAACAAGAAAAGAGATGCGGTCATTTCAAGATATTTAATTTCTAATACTCCCCTAAAAAAGTTGTATTTTTTCTTTTTACTTTTCCTAAGCAATTAATAAGGACTGGGATATTTTACAGACTTATAACACACACTATAAATTTTAAATAGGTATGTTCTTTATGAAAATTGCTTTAGCAGTTGTTTGATCCTTTAGAAGGGGCAAGAAATGATTATAAGGACCTAGAAAGTGAAAATGGCATAAGCCCTATGGCACCTACCTTTATTTGGAAAGCAAAGAAGTTTTCAGAACTACCAACAGAAAAGACACAGACAGAAAACAGAAAATTGCAACAATCAAGTCCTGAAAAGCTGTAGGAATAGACAAATAGGTGAGTGGCACAAAGCAGAGAGACTTTGAATAATCCCCTAAATAATCAGGAACATGGAATATGACAAAGGGAGGCCAAATGTATCATTGAGAAATGAAGAGGTGTTCAGTAAATGAGGGTGGGACATTTGTTCTTCAGATGAGAAATGATACAATGAGATGCCTACTTCACACCATTTCCAGGTAGATTAGACCTGGAAATGCCAAATGCAGATAATTTATAAGAAAATACAGGAAATATTTTTATACTGAGGTAAAGAATAGTTTTATTTTATTGATATAATAATTACATTTTTATTAGGAATGTATAGAAACATGTATACATACCTAATAAATGTACATACATACATGTTTTAATACATATCTACATAGCATAATACCAAATCAGGATACTTATTATGGTCATCATCTGAACATTCATCATTTCTTTGCTGTGAACACATTTGAAACCTTCTTTTCTAGGTATTTGAAGTATATACTGGGTTGTGGTTGTCACCCTGCTATGTGATAAAGAAGAACTTACTCCTCCTAACTGTAACTTCGTACCTATTGACTAACCTTGCCTCATTTCCCCACAACATAGTTTAACTGAACCTAGAGGACACTAAGTCAAATAAGCCAGGAACAGAAAGATGAATACTGCATGATCTCTTAGAGAAGTTGAGGTAGAGTAACGGTTATGAGAAGATGAGGAAAATTAATCACTTTCCTAAACAATACCAAAAAACCAAAACAAAATAAAACAATAGAAATATGAATAGACAAGACAACAAAATACTTCCCCAAAACTCTCAACTCCTTTGAGGAAAATTAAGGGGGAGAAAAGTATAAGTCAAACACCTGAATTACTAGAAAGGATAGCAAAGGGTAGAAAACATGTCAAAGAGGTACTCAGAATCACAGAAGACATAACCAAAATATAAGGGAAGTTATAATGAAAATTATCCAGGTGCTTTCAGAAGACACTAATAAAAAGCTAGATGAGCTAAAATAAACATTTGAATATGGAAAGTAGTATCATTAAATATAACTAAATCACAAACTATTGACTAGGAAAAGTACTAACACTGAATCAGCTAAAGTTTAGCAATAATAATTTAAAAAATATGGTAGCCAAACCCTATGTGATGCTTGGTATGTGTCAGATACTGTACTAAGTATTTTATATACAAATCCATGAAAGCTTCACAGCAAATTTGTAGGTAACTGCTGTTCTTCCTAGTTTACCCAGAGAATACTGGATCACAGAGAAATAAAGCAAAGCTTCCAAGACAAGCCATGTCAGCAAGTGGCAGAGTTAAGACATACAAGGACTGGCAAATCAGTACACACGCACACACACATGCACACACACACACACGCGCACACACACGGTAACACAATAAGGAGAAAATAGCTATGAACATATAATTTATGAAAAAATAACTTCAAATGGTTAATATAATTATGAACATTTACTCAATTTAACTATTAGTAATAAAAATACAAATTAAAACACTAAAATACAATCTTGCATCCACTAAAATTGGCAGTTATAGTTAGATGGGAGCACAAGTTCTGCCACTCTGTCTCATAGTAGGGTGACAACTGCAAGCCATATTTCCGTGTATATCTCAAACATCTAGAAAAGAGGTCTTAAATGTTTTCACAGCAAAGAAATGAGGAATAGTCAATTTAAAAGTTTGTAAATATCAATTGTTATTTAAGACATAATTAAAGGGAATTTTTATATACAGCTTACAACTAGGAGAGTTTAAAAATTATAAGCTGTCCAACTAAAAATCTATGGATTTGGCCTCACATATGAAAAGAAAGTCAAATGGTAATATGCAAAGGTATTCGTGAAAAGACTGGCTATTGAAATTACAAATGTAGAAAATCATATTTGTATATGTTTCAGAAGTGCATGTTCTACGTGAAAATCTATATTTATAGGATAAAAGTACCAAACACTGCTGTATATCACATGTCTTATATACATACATAGTAAATATTTTTAAAAATAATATAGAAATGATGCACATGATCTTAGGAAAAGAGAAGACTAGTGTTATCTTTCAAGAAAAATCTTATATGAAGCAAACTTGGAAAAATTTTACCATCTCTAAGTGTGCACAATAGGCAGAGGAATTCACTTATATTGCTTCTGGTACTATTTGGCATGTTCCAAATATTTTTAAAGTGCATTTATTTTTCAAATTAATGATGTTGTAGAAAAAAAGAAAAAAGATATTGGAAAAGTAAGGACAGTAAGAACATACATGGTTGTGAAAGGGAGACACTGTTCAGTATTCAGCAGGTTAAAGAAGATTGTGTGTTCAAAAAACAGTTTTGTTGGCAAAGGGGAAAGAAGAGAAACATTCAAATATGAGTATGTAGCAATCACAAATGCTGACCCCTTATCTCAGTGTAGACAGAAGATAGGCATATTTGCTCAGCACAGACTCTGTGTGAGGCCTGCACTGTCTATTTCTTCACAGTCTCACAATCCCTCATAGCTTTCACAAGGCCATTCTGTTTATTTACCTAGTGTCTTGGTTACTTTTCTCTCATTGCTGAGAAAAAATACCTGATGCCTAGAATTAAGGAAGAAAAGGTTTATTTAGCTCAGTTTATACTTGGCTGGATCCAAGGCAGAGTGGCACATGGCTCAGAGCAATCGTTCATGGTGGCAGAAAACAGGAAAAGCAACAAGAACAAAAGGGTAGGAGCAGGGAGGGAGAGCAAACTTCTTTCCCTTCCTTATACTGCATGCCAACTACCCACCCCAGGGTGGGTGTAGCACTCACACTCATACTCCCAACATTGGACCATGGATCAACCATAAACTCTGGAAGCCCACCCCATGACTGCATGAGACTTTGAGGGGACATCCAGACACAAACCATAACACTCCACCCCTGATCCTCCAAAGACTCATGTACCTCCCTTATGCAAAAGACATTATAGTCCATCTCTAAGAGTTGCCAAAGTCCTAACAGATTCAGCATTGCTGAAACGTCCAAGTCCCAAGTCTCCTCTGAGATGTAAGGAAACTCTTAACTGTGAGCCTTTCTACAAATGAAAAGAAGTAAAACTCTTCTAACATTCAATGGTACAAGATAAACATTATCATTCCAAAAAGTACAAACAGGGGGATACAAAGCACTGGAACTAAAGCAAGTCCAAAATCCAGCAGGACTAACATGTTCTGTAGTTTCATATCCAGAATCAAGCAATCTGTGGAAAACTGTGGGCTACAAAGAGTTGTGTGACTCCACTTCTATTGCGTGTCTGGAGGTTGTAGCTCCTAGGGCTTCCTTCTTGGGCCCGCTTTGCTCCCACCTTGCAGCTTTCCTCAGACAACCCACTTTCTTGTTTTTTCCAACCTTCTGAGGTCTCCACTGCGCTTTAGGTTTCTCATTCACAGCTTCACACACTGCCCTTTCAGGGACACACTGCCTGGCCAACCAGGCCTTCTGAATCTAGGTGGAAGCCTTCTTAACCTCAGAACTCTTGCATTCTATATGCACCTAAAAACCAATGCCATGTGGATGATGCCCAGATCTGCTGCCACCTGGAGCAGTAGCCAAGCTTTCCTCTCTCTTGACAATAGGTGTTGAGT
Organism: Chinchilla lanigera; assembly: GCF_000276665.1. Classification (NCBI taxonomy): domain Eukaryota; kingdom Metazoa; phylum Chordata; class Mammalia; order Rodentia; family Chinchillidae; genus Chinchilla; species Chinchilla lanigera. The sequence continues at coordinate 9,891,638 of NW_004955421.1, read as the reverse complement.
GCCTGGATTGCTTAGCACTCTGAATCCATTTCTGAGGAACAAAATCTCTATGCCATCACAAGTCTGGAACCTGGTGTGTCTGCTGCTACCACCTTTCTGGAACATGGCACTTTGTGGCTTTCTCCTCAAAGCAAAATCTTTCATCTTTGCAGGTTTGAGGATACAAAGGGTGGAGACTTCTGCTTCTTGTGATGCCCTCGGGCTATCTTTTATATTCTCTTGTTCCTTCTTAGCAATCAAGATCTCCTCTGCTCTATCTTTGCAATCCATAGCTTTATTGGAGCTTCCTTTCTTGCTAAACTCACAACATTTTAAATCATTCTGCTGGGCATTTTGCTCTTGATTCTCAATATTAATCTGTGTAAAGCCCCCAACAATAGCCATGCCACCACATCAACATTCTGCTGCCTTGAAATTTCTTTTGCCAGATTAATCAGTTTGCCTCCTTTAACCTCAATCTCAGGCAAAGTCTCTGGACATGAGCAAAATACCGACAAACTTTCTGCCATGCCATAACAGATGATGTGTGGAGTTCAATAGCCAATGCAGTCCTTCTTCTCAGCAGAAACTTCCCAAGCCTGATTTCTTCCCAACCAGCAGGATTTCTATCAGCTTTCCGGTCTTCTGAGCTCTGACCAGAATATCCCATACAGAACAACCCAAGGTGTGCCAGCACTTCTCTTTCAGGTGACACCTTTGAACCTTTCCAAAGTCTTCCCAAAAGCTATTCCCACAGGCTCTTGAACCACATGATCAGGTACAGTCACAGCAATGACCCTACTTCTCTGGTACTAAATTTTTTCTTGGTTATTTTTCTCTCACTGCTGAGACAAAATACCTGATGTCCAGAATTAAGGAAGGAAAGGTTTATTTAGTTTACACTTTGTGGAGGTTTCAGTCCATGCTTGACTGACTCCAAGGCGGACTGGCACATGGCAAAGGGCAACCATTCATGGCAGCAAAAAACAGCAAAAGCAACAAGAACAAAAGGGGAGGAGCAGGTGGGGGGAGCAAGTTTCTTTTCTTCCCTTATACTGCATGCAAACTACCCACCCCAGGGTGAGTGTAGCGCTCACACCCATAATCCCAGCATTGGACCATGAATCAATCATAAACTCCAGAATCCCACCCCACAACTGCATGAGGCTTTGGGGGACATTTAGAACCAAACCATAACACCTGGTTTATGAAAATGTCTTAATTTATAAAGCTTGCAGAAGAAGAAAATGAACACAGAGATAAGGGTTACAATTGGAACGCAGGAGGAATACTTCCTTATCAGTGATACTAGAGGAGAAAGGAGAAGAAAAGATGAAAAGCACTTGAGCATTTAGGGGAGCTGAGGATTTGAATAAGGATTAAGTCAAACATGGGAAAAAGATAAGGCCACCAACTCACAAAACACCTGGATATACCTTTAACAACATGGAAATGGGCTTTTGTTGTGCCTACATTGTTAAAAGCACCTTCATATGATTTTCTATTTTCTCTTAAATGATTTTCTGCTTCTTGATAATAGGACTTGTATACCCACTTTGAGTTTTTCTTCACCCCACAAATAGAAGGTTTAGAATTTTCTCTGAGGTTTGCATTCCCTCCATGAACCCTTGCATTCATTTTTCTTGAGATTCTCCAGGTAAAGGCTTTCCATAGGCCTATGGTTTGCTCAATCTTGCATTCTTACATCTGATAATCTGAGCAACTTTGTTGAAGATAACGGAGTGTAATATAAGAAACACTGTTAATCTTCTCATTCTGTTTTGAAACCCTGTATCATTTTTATTGTTTTTGCTTTATTTTGTTTTTGTCTATATTGTTTTGTTATTTTTTTTATTCTCTTTAAAATAAAATTTTAAAAAACGTCTTTCCTGGTCTAGTCTTAGTCTTGGCACAGCCCTCCCCTCCATAATAAAAAGATCTGGAGACCCAGCTTTCTCGAATTGTAACAAGCTATATTTTCATCAATGCTGGGAAAGTCTCATCCATTTTCACTTCAAGTACATCATTTTCTCATCTCCTTAAGAACTTTAAAAGTGTTCAGCTTTGCCAAGCCTGGAAGCATTGCACTGGGGTTCAAATGCTGAATGGGGCTGCATCTTCAGAACACCAGAATAATTGATTGACACAGTCAATTTTGTAAAATCTTTTCTTTTTCACCAGGGAAAAAAATGTCCAACCAATTTTATCCCCAAGGATGATGTGCTGCTTCCACTGAACTGGCTGATTACTCCAGTCAAATAAGTGGTTTTATTGTGTGAGAGGTTTTTTATTTTCTTTGTGAATTAATTAGTTGTTTAATTGAACTGAACATATTTATAGGTTTTTTGAGTATTGCATGGGCAAAATTACAATGACAATAACACCTTAATGTATCATTATATAGACAAAATGATTTGACTAATTTTTTCACATTTGCAAATAAATTTTGGCCAAGTTTCTCATCCTTGCAATGCTTTGTCTATACAAAGTTGAAGCTAATATTTTAAAATATATTGGAAACTGAAAAACTAATGAAAGTGGTTACTGTAAGACAGAAGAGTGGGAAGATTACAGTAAAGGGATATATCAAAGGCTTGGTAGAAGAGGTGTTAAGTTTATTCATAAAAAGTGTTGTATGTGTATCAAGATTTATAGAGTTTATATGTAACTTATTTTCATACAAAACACTGTGCTAAGTACCTCAAGGACTACAAAGATGAAAATGATGAAGTTTCTACGTTCAGCAAGTATCCTAATTAGAAAATTTATGCAAACTAGAAACAGACTATAGTGTCCTAGCTAAAGACAAGTAAATATATCATTTTACATAATTAGACTCTACTTGGAGTGGTTAGTGTATGCTGTTGTACTATGTGTATGTGATTACATAAGTGATTCAATTACATCACTAAAGACATAATTCTAACTCACCCTGCTATCTTCAGCATCCGATCTACCCTAAAGCAGATTCCTCTGGGGTTACAAGGTAACTGTTAGTGACAATCAGGACTATGTGCCCTCCTGTTTATATCTAGTATATGTTGAGTGAAAATGTAAAGAAAAAAGATAGGATCCACAGGACAGAGAAAGAGGGGGGAACATGGAGAAAAAAGAACATAAAAACAGAGAAGATCTTTCTCTTAATTAGAGAACATAGCCTTTATTGTTTATGGGTAGGGGCAGATTCAAGGAGGAATGCCAGGCATTGGCTTAGCATAACCTATATCTCCATCCAGAAGCCAAATGCTATGTATCTTTAGGGTCAAACTGGATACAGAAAAATGTGGTTCTATTAGGAAGAAGGAGTAATACATATGGATATTGGGCAGCCAACTGGCAATATCTTCTATGTTAATTCTGTAAATTTATTTTTTGCAAGAAGGCAAGAAAATACAAATAACGACATATGGCATAATACAATAAATGTACCTCTCAAGTCTGTCAGAGATGGTATCAAAGCTGAATATGTCTTTTTACAATTCTGGATGCCCTTATTTTCAAAAATCCTCATTTTGTAGATCCTAAATTGTACATATTTCTCAATTCTGGAATCATGTTTCTTTTGATCTTCTTTTTGCATATTCTCACAATTTTGATTAACATTTTAAACCTTATAAAGACTTTTCTGTGAATGTAAGGTCATTTTTTCACAAAAAACTAAGATTTCAATCACTGTGGAGGAATTGCCATATATTCAGTGGGAAGAGAATAACACAAGCATATTGAGATGTGGGTGTCAGGCAGTGAGCTACAATTCCCCATTAGCTACATGACTTGTTCTCACACATCATCCTGTCTATTCACTCAATTTCAATATGTGCTTCAGCAAAATCTGAAATCAAAGCATGTCATGAACTGTCAGGGTCACCTGCACACGGTCAGAACGAGTCATATTAAATCCATAAGTGCCAAGGGTTTTCAGTACAAATGTAAGCTATTACTAAACTTCATAAAAGATTTGAAAAGCAATTACTATAGAATTTTTAAGGAGGAAAATCCCTTCCAAACAAAGATTCAGTAAATATATTCATATAAATTTTCGAATAGTCACAACAGATTTAGAAGCTTCTTTTACATTTTCTTGGGTGATTTGATGTGAATAACTAAAAAGTATACAATTGTTTAATATCTAAATTAAATTAAGAAAAAATTGAAGATCTTGTTCAATTCAAGAAATTGTTGATCTAAGGAACTGCTTTTTAAAAAGGGATGATGAGAATATATTCCATTGCCTTTGTCTTGACAGACACATTTAAATGTGTTAAAAGATCTTTGAAAGTATAAAAAACAAATGTGCTATTAAAATAATAGGGAAGTCATTTTCAAAAAGAAGATCAAATAGGTCACACTATACAGTATGTCTAAACACCTTACAATGTATATAGAATGTATGCCAAGGCCCTCTAGCAATAATTTTTTTGTTTGTTTGTTTGTTTTTCTCCAGTACCGGGAACCGAATTCACGACCTTGTGCTTGCCAGGCAGGCACTTTTGCCGCTGAGCTAAATCCCCAGCCCCTTCTAGCAATAATTTTGAAAGAATGGGAAAGGAAAAGAGAATTGAGTACCCTCACTTCTCTCCATGGTGCTGAAGCCCAGTAGCTAAAAATGCATAATATTGTATTGACTGCTCAGTTGAAATCCATGATTCTTTTTATGGACAGGGTAACTAACTTGATGCAGTGGTCAAAATGTGCGATTAACATGTGCAATTAAGCAGTGGCATCGTTAGCTCTAGAAGCACCAGATTAACATATATAGTAAACCAGTCGCCAAAGAAGGACTACTTATTTCAAACTCACATTTAGTCTCCCCTTACATGGGGTTTTATGACTTTGCAGTAAAAATATTACTTACAATTAACCAGGAGATTTGGCCAGCTGTGAATAAAGACACACAGATGTCTCAGACTTCATAATAATTTGGGAGGGAGGTTGTAATAAAAATATGTTCAGCTGTTAGCCCAGCACACTTAGAAATGAAAGTTTCAAAGCTGAGCTGGGTGCAAATCCATAAGCTATGACTTCAACATCCCTCACCAAAGTATTTCCTCCTATGCTATCCAGAACTTGTTACTTCACTTTATTACTGTCAAAATATTTGACACTATTTAGATAAAATCACATCTTAAAAACCTCACAAATTTAGAAGAAATAAATATTTGTTAAACATCAATTTTTTAATGAATTTAATAAGATGATGTCACCCTAATACCTCATTGTGAGCATATCTTCACCGACAAGATAATCACCTGGATGGGAATGTGGAACGTGGGGAAGTGAAGTGGGGCAGGACAGAACAGGCCAACAGTGTAGAGAGCACTTTGGAGAAGGTGAGGATTCTTAGATCTACAGACCAGGGAGGAAGATGTTAGATGCAGTTCTCAGGGTCTATTCTGCACATCAATTACTTAAGAGGCCAGGAGACACAAAATCCTCATGGACTGACATATGCATTTCCCAGTAAGTCATTATTTTCTTCACTACTAATTGTTAGCTACCTGTAGATTTATATATCCAAACATGATCGTGATCACCATCCTCCCAAATGTACTGAGTGCCTATTCTATGCCAGACCTTCTACAAAGTTCTTTTTACTTTAAAGAGAATAAAAAATAAATAAATAAAACATTAGAAATGGTACAGAATTTCAAAAAACAGGATGATATAAATTCAATTCCAGTAATCTGTAATTCAATTCAATTCTGGTAATCTGTACAAAGTTCTTTAGAAAGATTATTTTATTTAACCCTTAAGACAGCAACACGGACAAGGAAATGAATTTACCTAATATCACTAGATCTCTTTTGCAGAAAGTAAATGTGAACATTGGTTTTCTAACTTCAAAGCCAATGTCCTTAACAAGTCCTATCTTTTCCCTGGATCTCTACTTCCTATTTCATCTGGCCTTCTTCCTATATAGTTATCATTGTGGCCTCATCTTAAATTCTTTTCTGTCCAAGTGGCTCCTTTATTCTCTAAAATCATTATTTTTTTCTTACAACTCTGTTTTCTGGGTGACTAACCTTTACTGGCTGAGAATGCTGTTTTTCTGGTTGAACCCTGGCAACCTGCTGTCCCAGCCTATCCTTAGTGGTTTTGAGTGACTGATTTACAGAAATAAGTAAGTGTGTCAGCCCTGACTGGAAGAAAAGGCATATAAAGGTTGGAAAATAGAGTGAAAAGGTAGGCTGGAGGGGGGTAAAGAAAATGTTTCATGGTAGTTATTTGTTTCATTTTACAGTGTTGAGGATGGAACCCAGACCCTAATGTTGTAGGCAGCTAAGTTAGATAGAACCATTATATGCAGTCAGACAGAACTAGGCCCTCAACGGATCCAGTATGGAAAACAAGATACCTTGCTACTGTGGGAGAGACAGGCACCTCCACTGTGGGCCAGACCTCAAGACAAAAGATGAAACAAATGCACGCACACACCTCCCTAGAAATGGATATCAGGGATTGATAATTTTTTTTATTTTTCTGTATTTTAAAAATTAAAAAAATAACAAAACAACAATGAAGGCAAAATCAAAACAACACAAAAGCAACAAAAAGATACATGACCTCAAAACAAAATGAGAGGAATTAACAATGGTTGCTACATTACATACTGTTATCTTCAGTGAAGTTGCTCAGTCCAGATGTAAGAATGCAAGATTGATCAAATAATCAAAGACAGTAACAAGTAATAAAAAAGAAAAAACATTCGAAATGATGCAGAGCTTCACCATACAAGATGGTAGGAATTTAGCAATGGTTCTTATACTGCATATTGTTGTTTTCAGATCAGTCATTCTGATTATCAGATTCAAGCGTGCAAAACTGGTTAAGAAAAAAGAAAATTTTAAGCACTGACTGTTCCTTTCAATAAACTATAGACATTGGCAATACACCTAAGGGACTGATATTTTAAATAGGTATCAATCACCTTGAAAAAGCCAGAATGAGTCACTAACCGAACTCCCTATAGGAAAATCCCCTGTTGTGTATTCATGCCTGCTTACTATGTGACTCACTTCTCCATTTGAGCCTGATTTAATCAATTTTACCTGAGCAATTATACTTGTAATCTTATTGTTGACCATAGTTTTGTCCCACCTCATGCCCACAATGCAATTTCCCATTTCCCACCCTGGACAGGCCTCACCTCATGGATTTGCTCTATAAAAATCCCTGGAAAAGGTAGGTTCTTTGGCAACCCACTCGGGTCCCCTTTTGTCTCTCAGATAGAAACTTTCTTTCCCCCAATAAATATATTCTGCTCTTCACCACTGTTGTTCCTAAAATTCATTCTTTGATTTTAGATAACATGAATTCATACCAGATATCTAGCAGACTGGGAGTTTCCTTCCCCTATATCACTAACACATATGAGGCAAGTGCTCTAACAATGAACTACACCTCCAACCTTCTTCACATTTAAGATTTGAAATTTAAAGCTAATGAGTATTGATATAGAAGATATCTTTTAAAGTCTGTGCTGTACCATGACCATCAGATAAATTATTTGACTTTGACATAATCAGTTAACAAATAATATTTGGTGCCTAGCCTGGATGAAACAGATATGTTTTTCTGCATCACAGGGCCAACAATACACACATCTGTGAACAATAATTATCCTTGTATAGAGTTGTTATAAAGTTCATGGGCAAAATGCATCCAGCCCCATGCCTATAATGTTAGCATTAGTTAAAATGGAGTTTGCTTCCTCTGGATAGAAATCAAGTAGCATCTATTCAAATTTAGTAAAGCAAAATCTTGCTTGTGCTGGTATTGCTAGTATAAGATTTATGAAACCGGTCTAACTACTGACCTCACAGGCCCAAGGCTGCATACAAAAGAAACTGCAAATAGGTAAACTGAGTGAAACAGCAGATTGAATGGTGGCAGAGTTCTTTTACTGTACAGAGATTTTAGGTCTTTGTTGTGTTTCTTGCCCCTCAGGTAAGGGAAATCCTTTTAAAAGAAAATGAAAAGTGGTAACATTGGCTTGAGCAAGCTTTCACTGCCTTAGAAAAACAACTTAGAGCTGTAGCACCATAGTATGTTCCTAACTATGCTACAGGTAGCCTAAGGTCTGCCTTTTGATAGGACGGAATGAAGAGAGAGATTCAAACCATTCTGAAGTGCAGGATTTTTGCAAGGATACTGCTTAAAAATATATTCTCTATGTGTAGAATTTTTAATGGTATAAGCAGTGTCACTGCAATTGTCTAAGAGGCAGGACTTACCAAATACAAAGGTGCTGTTAGTAATACTGCCAGTGTCTTAGTTATTTTTCTCTCATTACTGAGACAAAATACCTAATGCCCAAATTAAGGAAAGAAAGGTTTATTTAGCTCACAGTTTATGGAGGTTTCAGTCCGTACTCAGCAGGTTCCAAGGCATAGTGGCACATGGCAGAGGGCAACAGTTCACTGCAGCAGAAAACAGCAAAATCAAAAAGGGAGGAGCAGCAGAGAGCAGCTTCTTATATTGTATGCAGGCTACCTGTCCCACGGTGGGTGTAGCATTCACCCCCCATAACCCCAGGATTACACCATGAATCAATCATGAACTCTATAAGCCCACCCCCTGACTGCATGAGGCTTTGGGGGAGCATCTAGAAACAAACCATAACATCCAGTCAGTACAGTTTTACTTCCAAGTATCAGGATTCCACTCTATAGCCACAGGCTCACTTACACCCTCTGAAATCACATAACATCCTGCTTCTAAGTGTAGTTAGTAACGTCAGCAATATCTAGGCATTGGAACAATAGGCTCCATTGACAGTGATTTTTTTCATAAACAGAAATATTTAGAGTGGGAATTAAGATTCTTTTGATTATAAGTAACAAGGACAATTAAAATTGATTTATATGTAGGGATATACATACCCAAGCCATGGGGAGATGAACCTAGCTACAGGGATAACTGGATCAGTGGATTCATGGATATTTTCAGGAATGTATATGTGTGTGTGTTCATGTGTGTGTGTGTGTGTGTGTGTGTGTGTGTGTGTGTGTGTGTTTCTCTCTGTCTGAGAGACAGAAATACAGACACATACAGTGATATGTTCAGATCTTAAATACAAGATCCAATGAATTTTCCTAAATGTGTACATGTGTCTATTGAATGTACCCATCTTGGCAGTAAACATTTCTAACACCTGCCTTACTCTGACAGACAATCCTTCTTAAACTGTGTTGACCTAACAGCTCAAATTTCAAGAAATGTTCAAATTGAGTTTATACCCTCCCTAAAGGATGCCTTTTTATACTTCAAACATTTAAAAGCCTTTTCCAGTATTTAATTAACCAATATTAATTGTTCTCACCCAAGTGCATGTATGCTTTATAATCTCATTAAACACTTACCAGTTTTGCATGTTTACCAGTGAGATAATACAAGGTTAATAAAAGTGGCATCTTTGCATTTAAGACATTTCATATTCCAGAACTATGTTTTTTTAGTTTAACTACGTTTTGCATTTTCTAAGCCTACTCTAGCTGCTTTACTAAAGATTAATTGTCTATCAGTTTAATGTAAATAGAATGGCTCAGATTCTTGTGCATATTCATTCGTAAATTAAAGACAATGTTTTGCACCAGTTAGCTCTATAAAAGGGAAATAGACCTTGACTAGACATAATGAGGCATTTGTGTTCACCATAACTGTAATTTACTATTACTGTTTACAGTGCAATCAGTTCTCATTTACTCTGTTAAGTGACAATAAGTAAGGCTAAAGTAAATTCAAATCAACACTCCTGGGTCACCTTACTGAATTTATGGAGCATACTATAACATTATTTGAAACAACTGTAATTTTTGATACTGTTGTGCAATAGAATGAACCACACATTTGATTTTTTATCTCGCACTTCCTGTAATACAGAAATTGCACATCCAGAGGAAAAGTGAATTAAGAGTGGTCCTGGCTACACATGTAGTCTCCATAATGCATGATACTCAGGGTGATTCTTGGGTTGCACAGTCAAATATGAAATGTTGTCTATTTTAAGATGTTTCTATAAAAGATTTCAGTAAAAAGTAACTTTGTGGGGTATATAAATCATGAATTATAATCACACACATATATGTGAACAACTTTTTTCCTAAAGGTAGTGATAAAGAAAAACCATCAATGGTAGTGTAGGCATAGGTTAGAAGTAAAAAATATGAGACAAGGTAGCAAAAGAATGATAGTAGACACACTTAATGTCCTAACAGGTATCACTGGTAAAGTGCTACAGCAATTAAAACAGTGCACTACTAATGTAAGGATACACATATAGACCAGTGGGATAAATTGAGTCTAGAAACATGTCTAATTTTCTTTTCAACAGTGTTGTCAAGTGGGTACAGATTAGACTCTTCAACATATGGTGTTCGGACAAATATATTTCCACATGTAAAAAGAATGCAATGGGACCCCTATATCCCATCATAAACTAAAAGTAACTCAAAATGCATCACTGATTATGCAGATACATAAGAGCTCAAATCCTTTGAAAAAGATGTGGGGGTCAAATATTAATAACCTTGGATTTGTCAGTAGATTCTTAGATATGTCACTAAGAGCCTTAAAGAAAGAAGGAAAAGTAAATTAGACAACATCAAAATTAAAAGATTTATATATTCAAGTCCATTATCTATGGATTGGGGGGAAAGTAACTGTCAACTAGGGGAAATATTTGTCAATCACGTATAAAAATCCTGGACAACTACATAATAAAAGACATCTCAATTTAAAGATGAGCAGAAGTCTTGAACAGACATTTTTCCAAAGAACATATGCAAATGACCAGTAACCACCTGAAAAGATGTTCAAAATCATTAGTTATTAAGAAAATAGAAACCAATTTCTATTTTTAGTTTTATGTGGAATCTCCATATTGATTGCCATAATGGTTGTACTATTTTACACTCCTACAAAAATGTTGCAAGGTTCCTTTTTCCCTACAACCTCACGAACATTTGGTATTATTTGATTGCATAATAATAGCCATTCTTTCTGGAGTAACATGTAATATCAATGTTGTTTTAATTTGCATTTCTCTAATGACCTAAGATGTTGAATATTTTTTCATGTATTTATTGGCCACTTGTATTTTTTCTGAGAAGTATCTATTTATTTCACTGGCCCATGTTTAACTGGGCATTTTGAGTGGTCAAATTTTTTGAGGTCTTCATATATTTTAGATATTAGCCCTTTTTCTGAGGAATAGCTACCAAAGATGTTCTCCTATTCTTTAGGTTGTTCCTTCACTCTATTGGTTGTTCCTTTTGATGTGTAGAACTTTTTAACTTGATATAATCCCATCTGTTAATTCTCCATGTTATCGCATGTTCAATTGAGGTTTTGTTCAGCAAGTTCTTGTCTACATCTATGTCTGCAAGAGTTTTACCCATTTTATCTCTAGCAGATTAAGTATATCTATTTTCCTTTCTAGATATCTTCCCAAAAGAGTTAAAACTTCATATAATAGTGATACAGGCATGCTCCTGTTTATAGCAGAACAATTTATAACAGCTAAATCTGGGAATCAGCTTACCTGTCCATCAACAGATGAATAGATAAAAAAATGTGGTATTTATATTCAATGGAATACTACTCTGCCACAAAGAAGGATAAACAAGTCATTCTGAGGCAAATGGATGTACCTTGAGTGCATAATGTTAAGTGAAATAAAATCAGACACACATTCTTAAATATCATATGGTTTCTCTTCTATGAGAAACCTAAAATATAAATAAAAAGCAAGATAAAAGATAAATGATAGAAAAAAGAGAGATAAAAGCTTTGCAAAGGGAAGGAAGCCAAGAGATGGAGGGGTGGGGAAGGAAGGAAGAAGGAACGGCGTGAAGAAGAATTAAGATGTGTTATGGGCATGTACAAACTTCCCAAGAGCAATGTGATCATTATGTACTGCAAACACATACTAATAAAAAATAGGTCCTGGAAAAAAAAAGAAAATAGAAACCAAAATCACACTAAAATATCACTTCATAATTCTACAAGTCCAAACTGAAAAAGTAGAAGCAAAAGTTGGTGAGGCTGTAGAGAGATTGCAACCCTTGAATATTATTGTTAATAATGAGATGAGATGAGATGAAATGAAATGAAATGGTGCAGCTGCAATGGAAAACAGTTTAGTTGTTCCTCAAAAAGCTCAAAACAGAATTACCATATGACCCAATTGTTTCACTGTTATGTAAAGAGAGGATAAAAAACAGACTGAAATAAAAATATGACAGACACGTTCACAGCAGCACAATTCGTAACAGCCCAAAGATGGAAACATCTCAAATGTCTGTCAACAGAGCAACAGCTACCTCACACATGGTACATATATACATGAGAAGATTATGTATCCTTAAAAAGGAATGAAAATCTGATACATTCTCCAAGATGGATAAACCTTGAAGATATGCTAAGTGAAGTAACACAAATGCAAAAGAACAAATATTGCACGAATCCGCTTATGAAACATCTAGAATGAGTATATTCACAGAGAGAGAAAGTAGAATGGAAATTACCAGGGATGGGTTTGGATAAGGGGCCTTATGGCTTAATATCCAGAATGTTTCTGTTTGCAGTGATAGAAAGATTTGGAAAGAAGTAAACATGGTTTGTACAACACTGTGAATGTAATTAATGCTACTGAATTGTACACTTAAAGTGGTAAAAATCATTCTCAGTTCTGCACCTCTTTCATCAATGCTGCATACTACTTGTGGGAGTGGAATATGGTGCAGGTGATATGCAAAAGAGCATGGCAAGTCTCCCCAAATTTAAAAATGGAACTACGATATGATCTATCAATCCCACTTGAATATACATAACAGAAAATACAATCAGGATCTTTAGAGATATTAGGCAACCCCACCTGGACTGCAGCACTACTAACAGTACTCAACATAAGACTCTAAATATCCTTCAACATAAAAATGGATAAGGAAAAGGTGGTGTATACATATAATAGAATTTATGTAACCTTTAAAATGAAAGGAAATTCAGCAATGTGCAACAACATGGATGAACCTTGAGGACATTTTGCTTGGTGAAACAAGCCAGTTACCGAAAGACAAGCACAGAACAATTCTATTTACACAAGGTATCTAAAATTATCAAATTCATGGGCTGTGGGTTTAGCTCAGCAGTACAGCGCCTGCCTAGCAAGTGCAAGGTCATGAGTTCGATTCCCAGTACCAGTAAATAAAATAAAATTAAAAAAAAAAACAAATAAAATTGTCAAATTCTTAAGGTTAAAGGGTGGAGTCTGATTGCCAGGGATAGAAGAAGGAAGAATTGCTAATCAATAGGCAGGTGCAATGAGCAAGTTCTAGAGATCTGCTGTAGAATTCTGTACCTATAGTAAAAAATATGATAATGTACAATTAAAATTTTCATGGTGTAAATCTCTCAAGTGCTCTTGCCATAATAAAATAAAATAATTTTTAAAAAAAATAGTTAAAATGACAAAGGTTATACATCTTATTATAATTCTTAAAAAATCAAGCAGTAGCAGTACAAAGGAGGGATTTTTTTAAAAAAAATAAATTGAAAAGTGGTATTTATATATGATACAGCAAACTTTACAGTTGGCCTACCAAGCAGTGATCAATCAGCCCAAATGGCAGCTGCAGGCACCAAATTCAGAAGCTGTGATTGGTTCAGTTAAATTATCATCTTGAATCAGTCATAAAATTAGTAAAGCTCATCTCTGAAGAGCCAGTGCAGAAGGAAAACCGAGTAGGCTTATTACAGTGTCCCCCTATCAAGGCGCAGAGTGGTAGATAAAAAGAATCATTTTATAAATGAGAACAGTAAGCACTGGAGAGTTGAAAACAAATACCAAAGCCTTCTAATGATTCCTGTCCTGATGTACACAGTCTTCTCACAGTCCACTATTACCTCTGATCCTTCTACTATGTGCAGAGCAAAAATGGATGTAAGAAATTCTCTTTGAATGAAAATGAAGCAAATGTAACTAAAAATAAAAGCACCAATTACTGTTATGGTAATAAGAAGATGTAGAAAATTTCTTATTTTCTTAGGTCTTTCTCATCCAGGTTGATAAAAAAGCTACTTAATTCATAATGCCACTGTCCTTGATCTTTCAGTGGTGATGTGCTCTTACATTTCCTTAAACAGATAGAGGCTAGGGAGCAGAGTGCTTAATAACATAAGCAGAGCTGGGGATGGTGGGCACATCTATAATTCCAGCAGTCTGGGAGGCTGAGGCAGGAAAGTTGAAACTATGATACGATCTATCAATTCCACTTGAACATGTATAACAGAAAATGAAATCAGGATATTTAGAGATATTAGGCAACCCCATCTGGACTGCAGCACTACTAAAAGTACTCAACATAAGACTCTAAATAGCCTTCAACATAAAAATGGATATAGAAAAGGTGGTGTACACATATAATAGGACTTATACAACTTCTAAAAAGAAAGGAAATTTGGCAGTGTGCAACAACATGGATGAACCTTAGTGAAACCATGGGCAGCTTAGTGAGACCGCGTCTCAAAATAAAAAGGGCTGAGGATGTAGCTCAAGCATGAGGGCTCTAGGTTTAGTTATCAGAGGGACTGAAAATCAAGCGGGTAGACCAGGCTTATGAACTAAAAGTGAACCAAATCCTGATAAAAATCAACTCTTTGAAATTAGTATATAGTTCACAGTTCTGCTGCAGGGATGGAATGAGATAGAACATTTAAAATGTCCGTAGTATACAACTGTCAATTCCCAGTTAATAATAGCGGTGTTACCCCTCCACTTCTCCCAGGGCTGCCTTCACCCCATGTCCTCAGCCTCATTTTACCTGGGAAATCTTCCCCTGCATCCATTCTGTTGCACTTCAAGTTACTCCTCTGAAAATTAGGTTCATTCATCATGTTCTGATTTCCTTTACCACTGAAGGTCAGATACTGACTTTGAAGTCAGACATTGGCCCAGACACCGCTCAGGTAGCCCAAATCTTGTGAAGGTGTCCTAGCTCCCCACTGCCTCTGGCCTGTGTGCCTTCCTTGACTCAGATGAGACAGATTTGGCACACAGATCTGACCAAGGGGATGCTGAGAATCCTGTATGTAGGTTTTTTATACATAGAAGAGGAAAAATGGTGTGATAATTAGGTGACTCCAGATCAAAATGCACTCAGTGACCGAAATGGAAAACTGCATTTTCAAACTTTCAGGTTTTTGGGGTCAATCATTAACTTAATGAGCCTCATACTTAATTAGGATTAATTGTTAACATAAACTCTACTCAGAAAACCTCCTGTGTAGAGAGGAAGTTATCTCAGGGAAGCAATCGGGGCTCATTTTTATCTCTGTCCTGCTCTGACCTTTAATACACAAACATTTGAATTCTCTTTGCCAAATAGTTCCTGCCCAGAGCTAAGCAACACATGAACTTTTATCACTGCATTATAAAATAACAGGCCACCTAGAAAATCTCCATGAAAAAAAAAACTAAGATGAAATAAGATACACCATGGAAGCTCTAGTTCTGATCTCTTCAGAATAATTGGTTTTCTCCATCACTGAGACCAACATGATCACAGTCAATAGCTTTCAAAATGAACCTTAAAAAATACAAATTTACCACAACTGTATACATATAAAAATATACTTAAGATTGCTCTATCTTTCAGAAATCAATAAAAAAATTTTATCTCACTGTTCAATTTCACTGTCCTATATTATTTATGCAGCAGAACTTCTCCTTCTGAATAACTTTCAATATTTCCTTGAAATGCACACCAGGATGCAAAATCTTTGAGGATTATTTCATGTTCTAATTGAAAGATCAAGTTGTAAAGATTTTAATAACCTTATATAAGTATTCTTTCAGTATACTAATAAGAGAATCTCTATCAGGTGAAATACAGATGAGTTAGTGGCTTGTTTAACTAAAAATTCTATGAGTCTATTGTTAGGTACAGTATGATCTGGGAGTCAAAAGATAGCCTCAGGTGTCCTCTGTCTGTCCTCTGTCTGTCTGTCTGTCTCTTTCCCTCCCTCCCTCTTTAATTCCCTCCCTCTACTCCCATTCCTCTGTGGTGGTTTCACTCACAATTATATTTTCTTGGGAAACTTAGTGGCAAGAAATATTTAAATACCTACTTTAATCTATGATTATAAATACTGTTCTGGGATTCCTTTCACTAAAATAGTCAGGAAAAAAGGTCATATCAAATAGCTATTCTTGGGTCATATTCTCACCCTTAGAGCCCAGGGTTCAAACTCACCTAAAACATCATGCTCTGAAGTGAGAAAAGTCTCCAAAAAAATTCATTCTGCTGTATCCAGAAGACCAAGTGCTGAGCAGACAAGAACAATCTCAACTTTCAAGCCAATATACTTCTTTTTTTCAATATGAAAAATTACTAGCAGCTTCCATTTCCATTTCTCGCAGTGACTAAAAACTCCTGAGTAATACAGTTCTCTGCACTGGTGCTTCTCCATCTGTGGTGTCAGAATATTCAGTTACCTGGTTTGGAGGCACACTATTTACATTTAATGCTTCTGAAATGCTCAGGGCAGGAAACATGCTATATAAATGCAAAGTATCAATAAAAATTGTGCAAAAAGAGGTATTCTCTAGTTTAGAGCAGGAACGGCAAGCTTGCAAAGATATATCAAAGGCTAAAAAAGGATTTGCTAATTTCTTTTTCCTCCTCACCACATAATTTAAAAATTGCTTCGCCCACATCCTGTATTTTCGGGGTTATATTTTATCTCAAAATGTCTGCCCTTCAATCACTTGGCTTTTTAAAGGTTATCATAACACAACCTTTTTCTTTTCAACAGAGCCACTTCTAGAGGGTAACAGAAGAGTTTGTTAGAATTCTAATACAGTAACAGAATTCTCTTTGCCCTCACTCTCAGACCTGAGAAAAATTGATTTCTCAAGTGCCTCTGATAAAGGATTACAGTCATTTGGGTCTTTTTTTTTTTTTTTTTTTTAGTCTTCTTGAGAAATAAAGAGAAGTTGTCTGGGGTTAAAAGTATAAACTCTCCTATTTAGTCACAGAAACAAAGACTAGCTCTTCAGCAGAAACTGAAGATGAATGAAAGGCCGGCACCATACAGATTCTTCCAGGATGAGCGGCCAGAACCTCACCTGACGGCTGATCGATAAGACGGTAAAGGTTAGAAGAATTATTCATGCACATACCGACAAACAAAGGAAAAGGTACAAAAGCAGCACCCTTTCTTAGGTGATTTATTTCATAAATCACAGATAAATGTAATGAATTTTCTCTTTTAACTGTTACTACAGGTCGACGAGCATTTTCTCAGCATTTTTCAAAGCATTTTTAATTAATGATGTAAGTACATGTTTTGCAGTAGTGTGTTTATCTTTTCTTTACTTTTGCTGTTTTTCAAGTTTTAGTTATAAAAAACTATTTTTGTACTAAACATTAAGGAATAGTGTAGAGAAATAATTTCTGTTACCTAAGAGTAAGCATTAAAGAAAATAACATGCAATGAAATTGATAACAAAAGGCCATGCAACAACCCACTATTTTTAAAAAAGAGATGGCTGTAAGAGCATTTGGTAATCTCCCAGGGACTAGCCCTGTTCTGAGTTCTTTACATGTGTTAAGTTTTCATGCATTAGGTAGATACTAACTACTGTCTAATAAATGAGGAAACAGGCACAGAGAGAGGTTAAGGCAATTTCTCATGGTCTTAGTGAGGTGGACAGATGGATAAATGCAGAGATAGTTGAGCAGGTTAAACCATAATACTGTTTAATAAAATCTAGTAGTGCTCGTTTCTCATTATTTGAGTAGAATCCTTTGTCATGCTTACTTTATTTTTTAAAGAAGCAGAATATTATAAATATTTATCAATAAAAATATATTTATTTTTTCTCTTTTTGAGACAGGGTCTCACTATGCAGTTTAGGGTGGCCTTAAGCTCACTTTGTAGCCCAGGCTGGGCTCAAATTTGCAATGATCCTCCTGCCTCAGCCTCCCGAGTAGTGGGATCACAAGTATGCTCCACCGGCTTAAAAGCATATTTATAATGAGGAAAAAGACATCAACTGATATTGTCATTTTGGGGAATATGTTTCATACACTGAACATGGCTTCATCCACTCTGATGATTCAATCACCCCACTGAACACCTTCATCTGAATGTTGCATAGTCAATTCTAAGTCAACCAGATGCACGTGGATGGATGCTCACATCCTCTCCCATCCTTCTCCTCATCTCTGTTCCTTTTCTCCCAGAATGGAGCATCACACACCTAACTATCTGAAAAAGAAATCTGGGAGTCACCTCAGGCTCCTCATCCAGTTCTGTCCAACCTAGTCAGTGGGTGAGCATCCTCGGTTAATGTTGCTGCCCACCTGGTTTTCATACCAACATTTCCTCTCCTTTGCTCTTTTCCCACCAATATCTTTACCAGTCTAGTTAATGCTCACAGCATCTGCCAGCATTATCACAATAGCTTCTTAAGTATTCCATTGTCCGATATCCATTCAACTTCCAATCCTCCCATCTAAAGAACCTTCCATCCCTGCCTATAAAGGTGTCTTTGCCAGACTATGATTATATTATAACACTGCTAAAATTTCCTTAGTTTTCACTTTGCATAATGAGGGACAACTCAACTCTTTAGCGTGAAACAGACAGCCCTCCACGAGCTGGACCACGCACCCTTTCCTCATGCACAGTATAAGCCTCTGCTTTCCTCTGTCTATTTCTCAGTTGCAAAGGCTTTCTGTAATTACATAACCATACACAACCATGTGGCATTTACTGGCAGAAATATAATCTGAGAAATACATTGTCAGGTGATTTCATCATTGTGTGAATACCATAGAGTGCATTTACATAAACCTAGATCGTTGGTGGCAAACCTATGACACACATGCCAAAGGGGGCACACAGAGCCATTTCTGTAAGCATGTGGTGTGCAAGCCAAGTCATCCCAGCAGCTGAACATTGGATGGCATATGTTTTCTAATCTAAAACCTCAATAATCAGGCTTAATTGCAAGATTAGTGCTTTGTGATACATAAGTGGGTTCTGAGTTGCAGTACGGGCCCTCAGTTTCTAAAGGGTTCGCCATCACTGACTTAGATGGTCTAGGTCAATCACACCACATACCCTCTTGACAGAGTCAAGAGACACAGCACACATGAGATATATGACACTGCTGCCAGGGTTATATAGTCACTACTTTACCACAGACTTGTTTTGTATAAATAGAAATACACTTTAAGGTAATGATGGAAGGTACAGTAAATACAGACAGCAGCAACACATGATTATCATCATTACCACATATTCTGTGCCACATATAATGCTGTGTGCAATGCTTTTATCTGACTGGCAGTGCAGTAGGTTTGTTTATTCCAGCATCATCACAAACGTGTGAGTAATGCGTTGTGCTACAATATTAGGACATCTATATTGTATCATCAGCATGATATAATATCACTAGATGATGGGAATTTTTCAGCTCCATATAATCTTGTGGAACCCCTGTCATCTATGCAGACCATCATTGGTCAAAGCCAATTGTTATGAGGCATCTGACAGTACTCAGGTTTCCTGTCTCCAGTCTTTTATAAATGATATCCTGTCTCTCTGAAATGCCTGCTGCTGGTCTTAGTCTTTTGACCCTTGAGCTTTAGAACTGAGCCTAGTGTCTATTCATTATTTGTGGTCATTTATTTAGCACTTCTATGCATCAAGCAATTTGACAGTGCTGGTCATATAAATAGTCAACCCCTAAACAGATCTGGTTCCTATTAAGGGTGTATAACTCTTTCAAGCTTGCCCAGGACTATGGTTTTAGCAGTCAGCATCCCAGATGAGGAAAGCAGTCTAGGCCTGGGCCGACCAGGACCACTGGTCATCCTCATTCCTGGACTGAATGAACTTATGCTGTAACCAAGGGAAATCACTGAATTAATGACAGATGAAAGGAATGAATGGATTACTTTGATAGCACTACAGAATGGTCATTATAAATATCAATCTTTGTGTAATTTTGTAAGGTACAAAATAAGCCTGAAATAAATTTTAAGATGAAAGGAAAAGTAATGAGCTTATTATACTGAGCTCAAGTTCTAACATGGCCAAAACAAAATCATTTGATTCACAAGGTGCAGAGGAGAAAGGACAGCTTGAGAAGGGCGTATGCGGGGAGGCAGGTAAGAAGAGAAGGACACTTTGTCTCCTGCCAAGACCAGTGGAAACTCTGCTTGTGTCTGTTCCCATGACTAATGCTTCATAAGAAGAAGTGCTCGTGGCTGGTGTTAAGCAAAGAGGGTTGGAAACACAAGAAGTAAGTGTCCTTGGACTTGGCGAGAACCAAGAGACAGTATAGAAGGTTGGTAAGCTCAAAGTCTCTACTCTTAGTTATTTTAAGAGGTTTTTCCACATTCACCAAGTTACCTAAATATACACCAGAGCACAGGAACATGAAATCTACCTGGCTTCGACCCCCAAAACCATCTGCTTTCCATCAATAAGTGCTTGACAGGAATAGATTTTTAAAAGATGGACCCTGAAATAATACACTAGCAATAAAACCCTCTTTTCAAAAATATTTTAACATGATCTATGCCATATTAATAACGAAATAAAATGTAGTAAATAAATAATCTTGCTTATTTTGAACCTAGCATTGCTGATTTGGTAAGTATGAACTGAACTGGTACATTGAGATGTTTCCCTAATCAACAAAGAGCAAAATTGGCTCTTTAAATTAGCCCTCATTAATAAGAAGTGAAATTTCTACTTCTTGCTGTGAGGTTTAA
Organism: Chinchilla lanigera; assembly: GCF_000276665.1. Taxonomy (NCBI): domain Eukaryota; kingdom Metazoa; phylum Chordata; class Mammalia; order Rodentia; family Chinchillidae; genus Chinchilla; species Chinchilla lanigera. Next base: position 9,870,867 of record NW_004955421.1, on the reverse strand, counting down.
ACACAGTCTGACATTTATATCCCAGAAATAGGAATACAGTCATGTCCTTTTAAAAGGTGGTTGAATTAAACAGGCAAAATAATCAAACCAAGTATATGAATCAACATGTTTCTGGCTCCCTTTTTAAAAAAAACTGGTTATTTTGAGTTAATTAAAATATGTAGCAATAAATACATCTAGGATCTAGGCACCAAAATTGCAAGCAGATGGGCCAGTGAGTCCATCTGAGTTCAGCAATTTGCACTCCAGCAATCCCCAACGGGGTTCTTCAGTGCATGTGGCCTGCATAGCACATGCCTCATCTTCAAGAGCTCACCCAGGCATATGGCCCCAAGGAGGTTCAGCTGATTGCGAGTTATAATCGACCCTCAGTTACTTTGATGGTAAATGAGAGCAGAAACTCTGAAAACAGCTGGTTTGAGCAAAAACCCACCAGGCAGAGAAAGGTAGTGTGGGGGTGGGGGGAGCTGCAATAAAACAAATAATAAAATAATCTCTATGTATACTTGTGAGTGTGTGTGTGAGAGGGAGAGAGGGAGAGTTAGAGGGATAGTTAGGGGGAGAGAGGGAGAGAGATTGAAAGGGAGAGATTGAGAGTTTAAAATGTTCTATCAAGCAGTTTTGAAATTTTTAGCTCCTTCCTCTCACACAATGTCTGGGTTACTTTACCACTGCCTGATTAAACAACAGTGCAAATAGCTAACAGTCTGCTTACCTCTTTTCCAGTACAGAAATCATGATAGACTGAAAGTGGATCATCCAGTTTCCTTAAAGAGACATATATTGCGGGCTACTTTGTAGCTCTAGATCAGCAAAGCAATTTTCTTTTCTTTTTTAAAATTTATTTTATTTTAAAGAGAAAAGAACCAATATTAACAACAAAGATGAAAACAACACAGAAACAATAAAAACAATACAGGATTTCAAGACAAGAGGATAAGAATTAACAATGTTTGTTATATTACATATTGTTGTCTTCAACGTAGTTTCTCAGATTATCAGATGTAAGAATGCAAGACTGATAAAAAAATTAAAGAGAATAAAATGTAATAAAAACATTAGAAACTATGCAGAGCTTCACTAAACAAGATGATAGGAATTCAACAGTGGTTATTATATTGCATATTGTTGTCTTCAAATTAGTTGTTCAAATTACTAGATATAAGCATGCAAAATTGGTCGAGAAAAATAATTTAAGCACTAACTGTTCTTTTCAATAAACAAATAGAGATCAGCAGTACAACTATCCCAGCTATCTTTGTGTATGCATATATATACTTTTTCCTTCCTTCTTTCTTTCTTTTCTCCATTCCTTCACTCCAGTTATTCCAGAATGAGCTGTAGGAATCCAAATATTACTCCTTTTACTTGTGATAGCCTTAAATTCAATTGCGTTGCTTTTTTGCTTACACCCTTCACTGGTTGCCCCTTGCTCAGATAACAGAAGCTGAGCGTTCTTCAGTGCCTTCTCAAAGCTGAAGAAGATTTGCAATGGGCTAGAGCCTGACCTCCCCTGCTGCCTAGTGCCCTCTGCTTGGCCTATTTGCATTCTTCCAAGCTGCAAGGTTTTCATCTCAGAGCCTTACACATGCTGCCTACATTCTTCTACTGCTCCATTTCACTCTCTCAACACTTATTTACCCATCTGTCTTGGTCTTCAAGCAACAGTTAAATACTTCCTTGGGAGATCTTCCCTTCCTATCCTGGACAACTTGGGACTCTATTATTGTTGATTAGCCTGTAATACTTAACGCTTATAACATTCATTACAATTGCAATCATTTTTATACTCATTTCTTTAAGCATTTCTGTAATTATTTCTTCCATGTACATTCCCCTAGCTGTACTGGAGTTTTAGCTTACAAATCTACCCCAACCCCTGAGACAGTGACTAGCATTTAGGTCTTGTGAACATCTTTGTTGAGTGACTGCATGAAGAATGACTGACTGATATGGCAAGCACTGTGTGTGTGTTGGTGTGGGGAGACTGCAATGGGCAAAGGCTATGGTGCTGGACACGTAGGCATGCCTGGTGCCAATTCCAAGTTCAGTGATGAGGTAAAGCTTGTGAGAAACGTCCGTCATGGATTTCTGCTGTATTTGGTTCCAGAGTTGCCATCTTTAAAACAAAACAAAACAAGTCATTGAGGTACTCTTTAAAGAATTTCATTATCTACTATAAATTTCACTCTGTTCTTGACACTAAACTACAGGACATTTTGACACCTTCATTTTCCAAATAATTATTAGTAATTCTGCAAGGGTAAATCCTCTCAGTAAACAAAACTATTTTTTCTAATGTAACATTTAAGTATGTATAGAATTACCCCATTCTAAAGATGATTCAGTGTTTATTGGAATGCAATCTGGTCTTCATATTTTTGAAAAAGGAGAAAGAAGATTGGTAAAGGGCAGTATCCCTCTTTTAGGCTTCTTAAAATAATTAAAATGCACTAGAACATGACAGTTCCATATCCACAGGAGAACAAATCATGGCTCCCAAAGGGCACTCATGAAGAATAAACATCAGTGACACAACTGGCTTCTATATGAAGCCACCATACTTATATCTGGTTATGCTACTTTTAAAGAGAAATTTCCTATGCTTAATTTGTAAATTTTATCTTTACATAAAAGCAGAATCTTAAAGGATTTAAAAAATCATACTGATTTCTGTGTATAAGCCTTAGTATAAAGTGAAATGAACATGCCTAACACTCCATCTAACTAAATACAGAGTTTCATTCAATGGATAATAATGGAATCTTTTGTAAAGTTGCTTTACCTGTGTTGTTTACAACAAGGTGATGTTTATGAAACTAATAAACTATAAAGTCCATTATGGCTTATTGCTGATTCTCAAACACAAATCTTATAATATACTCATTTATAAAACATGACTTCAGCCATTTAAATATTATTAAACCATGGCAGAAGTAAAATGAGTTTTCTCCCTGTGGGCTCAGGTGCAAGGGAGCAAGGTTATTATTTTTTAAGCTAGGCATCTTGTTTGGAGCCTGCTGCGTGACAGTGGCATGCTTCTCCTGCCTCCCCCTAGCATGAGGAGTCAGCTCAAGAATGTATCCATAAACCAGTGCAAAACTAGAGGGCAGCATCCTTTCATTCCTTTCTTCAGTCTGGAATTGAGACGCTTTTTCTCTCACATGGAAACATAACTGAAAAGTGTCTCTTGTGGGCCTCACTATCTGTGCCCTAGTCTGTGATTCTTTCCAGGAGTGTATTGAGTGACACATTAATTGAGCAACATCACAGCAGTTTTCTTCATGGATTCATTGCCCCTATCCTCCCCGTCACCTTGGCTTCTCACCTGGGCTACTGTCATGGCTAGGAGATGCTCTCCGGGCCTTCGAGAACTTGTTCTTACAACTAATCTGTATCATCATTCTCCTAATCCTGTTTTGTTACTAGTTAAAATCCCCAGGGTTATTATCCTGATTCCCAAGCGTGGCAGAAAAAGTGGACAGCCATTCTTTTTCCTTAATGCTTGTAGACATCACAGAGAGCAGAAATCTCTGTCTAACCAAAAGGCCTCAAAGAATTTATATGACTAAATTGATAAATATCTTGTTCAAAAATATGTCCAACCCTAAATTTCTGTTCTCCAGATGATAAATAATCTTCCACTTAAACACTATTAAATTAGAAAATCAGTTCAAAGTTGGGGATGTGATATATCACATTTTTTCCCCTCAAAGGCAACTAAAGATTTAGTCAAATTAGTCAAACTGGTTCTCCTTCTGTCTGGTTGCTGTCTGCATTTACTATTCTCCTGGAGGGTCTGACAGCTATATTTGTTTAATCTTTACTGCATTCTTATCAATAGAGCCAAATTAAGGTGGAGCTGCCTGAGACAACAGTTCATAAAGCACATTACTGCATCCCTAGAATAAAGCGTAAATATAGGGCTGGTTAACTCAACTTTTAACAGGAGACTATTAACATAATTGGCAAAAGCAGGAAAGATGCACAAGTAAAAATTGGAAAAGCACTTCTCCTGGTGTTGAACTTGCTCAGTTGAGTTATTTTGCAAGGAATAATTGCAAATTGCATGTTTCAGTTACATACTGCTCCTGCGGCATTAAAATAGGCCAGCTGACAGTCAGGTAACATGCTAATACAAGGCATGGCCAGATGCTTTTTTTGTTTCTAATCTAAAAATGAATGACTTAGTTCACCATCTAGTTTTTAACTCTTAGAATATACTCACAAAATATATTCTTGTTTTAATTAAATCTAACAGGGGAATGAGAACAAGAATGGTGAAATGTAGGAAGTGATTTACCGCCCTGAAAGCCAGAAAATTCAAATTCGGAGTTATATTTTGACAACTGTTACACATTAACCCTATGTAAGTAATCTCTTTTTTCCCTCATCAAGGTTGACTAATGCTATCTAGTAGTGGTGGAGTGACTAATAGTCAATTTAAGTGGGACACCCAGCTGAACTGACTCAGTGTGTCTCTGAGCATGGAAGACCCACCTAAGCATTGTTGACAATGGCAGAAAAGTAGAACTGGAGGGGAAGATCACATGCTGTTGATTTTCTTGGAGAAGCTTGTCACTGCTAGTTTTCTTCATACAAACTCAGCCATTCTCATCATCAGGGTAGCTGTCACCAGGGATGGTTGCTCTTGGGGGAGCTCATGTCTTTACCTTGAGTGTTGTTTCTTAGCTCCAAGGCAGATCCAGTGCTGGTACAGATTCTTCACAACCCCCACCTCACCCCCTAACCCCCACGCAGACTTTTTAGCTTCCACCACTGGCCGTTGGGCCTTTTGGGTGCAGATCCTTGATACAGACTTGTATGAGACATTGTCCTGGGCTCTAGGCCTCTGGCTAGACTCATGAAGGACACTGCTGTAGGCCTTAGACCTTTGGCTGGACTTGTGCAGGACATTGCTCTGTGATCCAGAACCTTAACTGGATTCTTTAGGTCTCTCCAACATGCAGACAGATCTCTTGCACTCTTCTGTATTTGACCTTTTGGGTGAATGTAGTAAAATAATCCTATAAATTATATGTTCTGTATAAATCTATTCCCTTGCAAAATTTGACTACAACACTAGTCATGGGTGATTGAAAAAAACCAAGCATGAAGGACAAAAACTTTGAAAAAATTAACCAGAAAAAAATATATCCTATCAACAAAAAAGTCAATTATCTGGTCTCTGAAGAACATCAAATTGAAGACCTACCTCCAAATTGTTAGGCTGTGTGAAATGTCCATCTGTCTCCATCCAGCCCAGGATGTGAGGTGAATACCAATACACCCACTTCACCCTTGGCAGAGAAGATTTAGAGAGGTTCAAATTGCTCAAATCTTTAAGAAATTACTCCTAAGGAATGGTTTTATCAGAATCCTGAGAAAGGGGTATTATTTCCATCTTAGATCTTTGGAGTTAACAATATTCCACAGTCCCACATTGTTGAAAACTGCTCTCCAACCCCAGATTTTTTTAATTTTAATTTTTAGTTTTATGATACGAGTTTAGTAATAAAAACACTAGATAGCAGAATCAAGATGCTAAGAGTTTAAGCAGATTAAAAAATTAAAACTTGATAAAAATGTAGTAGAAATAAACGTAAGTCCTATATTTGGGTCTAAAAGAAAGAAAAGAAAAAATATAGGCAGGTAGAAGGATAACTAACACATAAAGAGGTATATACTGTTTTCATGCAGTAAGATTGGTGAAATAAAAAGGGTAATGCAAAACATAGATACTTAACACTGAGGTTATACACCTCGTTGAAAATCTAATGAGGAAGATCTGTGACTGCTTTTGCCAGAAAATGTACAATACAAATTTAATTTAGGGTTCAATTTGAGGGTCTGTAGATCACTGAGGTCTATATACAGATCCCTAAAATAGACACAGAGCTCAGATTAACACTGTACTAGCAGAAGAATACTTAAATTCATATGAGCACATGGTCATATACTGAGCCCATAACTACTCAAAAGATAATACTGGGTACATTATTATGACATCATCAGTCTCAGAATCCCCATATGTAATGGTTATAAAAATATCTACTTATAGCATAGTTAGGGTAGCAATATGGTTAGAATGGGAGAGTCTAGGTCTTTGTCACCAGAGAATATTGACCATCCCAGAGTCTTATTTCTAGTCTATCTTTTTTCTTTCTTTTTTTCTTTCTTTTTCTTTCTTTCTTTCTTTCTTTCTTTCTTTCTTTCTTTCTTTCTTTCTTTCTTTTCTTTCTTTCTTCCTTTCTTCCTTTCTTTCTTCTTTCTTTCTCTCTCTCTTTCTTTCTTTCTTTCTTTCTCTCTTTCTTTCTTCCTGTACTGGGAATTGAAATTGAACAGAGGATCTTGTGCTTACGAGCCAGGGACTGTGCCACTGAGCTAGATCCTTAGCCAGAGATTGTGTTTAATAGAGATTCACCTATCACTTGGTATATTATCACAGAGAATATGATAGCATGAAAAGGAAACAAAGGTATTGTATACAACTGCAATGATGTTATAGAGCTAGTGAGATATTCAATAGGAAAGAAATCATTTCAACACCTAGAACTACCCCCAAGGGAATGTTGAAATCGTCTCTTGAGATACTGAAGTCTTCTTCACTGGAGATGGTATACCATAACTGAAGGATGGTATATGAGCCACAACACAGACCTAGGAGTCAGGGGGCTACATTCAGTCAGTTCACCCTCCACTGGGTCTGTGCATATCTGACAGGTGGTCACAGCACGGTTGGCAGCAAGTATGGGAAGAGCAGAGCACAAGCAAACCTACCAGTGAAGCCGATCTCTTATTTCCAAGTTGAGAACTGACACTAAGCATTGATATTTGTGAATAGCTAACATTTTATTAGGTAAGTGAAAACTGTTTGATACCTATTCATAGGTTTAGTGCAAGTAAAATTATCCTTCAAAAAGTAATGTGTTTGTAATTGTGAGCACTATAGATTTGAAACACACATGAGTCTTCATTCATAAAGTTTGACCTTTTAGGTCCAAGTAATTTTAAAATGTCTTAAAACAATTCACTTGCAAAAAAGATTTCCATGGAAAATGTACTTTTCCAAAAAAGGAAGAAGTTGGGAACTAAGGGATACACTTTTCATCCCAGGTTACTTCCAAAGGTTTCAGATTTGGTAATCCTTACAAGGCAACTGAGAATTTTGGAATAAGACAGGGGGTGGGCATGTACAAAAGGAAAGAGTGTTCTGAATATATCACATCTCAGGCACTGTACAGAAGGATGCTGGCAAATCTGTCACGGCAGTGTGAACACATTCTTCAAATGACAAAACTGTTCCTCTGACAAGCTCTTGGGAAACCACGTGGCACAGCATATCCTTCCGAGGCAGCATCAGGGGCGATAGGGAAGGGGGAAGTTAAGATGAGATAAGGCAAGGAAGAAGACAGATGCATCTGGGCTACTGACTGTCATTATATAAAATAAAATGAAATAAAATCAAGCTAGCTATTGGATCGCAGACTTCTAAGCTTGTGCTTTTAAGAAATGCATGAATATTTCTACTTGTGATCAAAAAATGATTGTGCTTGCTAATCAAATAACGTATGGGTTCTGTTTGAAAGTAGTAATTAGCTGATTCTTGGTGATAGCATATCACCAGAAGTCATGCTTATGACTTGAATGAAATATAAACTTCAAATAAGAAGGCTGCATTCCCCCTTCTCAGCTTTGCCTGAAAGCACATAAATTAGGCAGCCATCTGAGCCTCCCTGCACTCTGCTCCAATTCTCCACATATTACATTTTTAATGATAGCTGGGATTTCTCCCTCTCATGTCTCAGGGTATGTTGACAGAAGCTGCTGTTAATGCATTGTCATAGGAATCCAGTAGGAAATACTGAAAACTTTTTGGGGGGTTGTCCTATTTCCCATCTACAATGTCATGTTTTGTATCTAACTGCATGCTTTCATGATTAAAAAGATAAAGAAGAAATCCTTATTCTATATGCCTTTTATCTCTACCTGCAACCAGTTTCTCATCCTACATTTCCTTACCAGTACAAATGGATTTTTTTCTTACTAAGGGACTTATAAATATTGTTAATTTCAAAAACTACACAGGCAAACATGTTTTCTTGTTCACTTATGAGAACCACTGAGTATTTGGATAGTCTGATGTAAGAGCAGTCTCTTTGCATTGAGGAAAATAAACCACAGGGCTAGAGACCACAAAGAGAAAAGGAAGTGAAAGAAGGAGAGGAAAGTCAGCAATTTTAGTAACATTACCTATACTAAAAGTTCTTATTATTACAGTCATGGTAGTAGCAGCTCTCATAGAGTTCAACTAAATGGCCCATTTTATATATTGCTGGATGATTTAGGTGCATCATTTCATTTAATCCTCTCACTGACCCCGGGTGGTAGCTATTGCCTTATTTATTTTTTAATTCTATTTGTTTTCAGTACATGTTTGCAGTACATAATGATTGCATGCGTTGTAAGGAGCTGGAACTAATACATAACACACCTTCATTCTTTTTACTTCTCCTTTCATCCCTCTATCTTTTCTTTCTCTGCCCACTTGCAAAAGTTGTATCTCCCTGTTTTCTGTTAACTATGTCTTATTTTGCTCATTAAATTATTTACACCTTGTGTTTTTTATTTAAAAGAAATCATCCACTGTTCATACTTGTGTCTCTGATTCATTTGACTTAACATTATTGTCTCAAAGTGAACCCATTTTCCTACAAAGGACTGAAACTTATCATTCTTTATGGCAGAGTATTACTTCACTGTGTATAAATACCACATAATCTGCCTGAGGTTTAGACACATTAAAGTAAAAGCTATGTGTTTAGGTGGGGCCAGATTTCAATCCCAGGCTGCTCTTACTTCATCCATTTACTCTACTGCAGATCTTAACTGCTCCACTTATCCCACCTCTTGTGTTAACATAGCCAGCATCTTAACCCCACACAATGGAGATAATTAACAAGCTGATAACAAGTTTTTCCTTCTTTAGAAATAGGAAAAGGCATTTTCTCCTATATATATTTCTGAGCATGAGTCTGAGTGGTTTTTTTTCCAGGAGTGGGGTACTATTTGTGCTGGACTCTAACATGTTTTTGTGAACTAAGAGGATCTTTGAAGTCTGAATCCAAACAAGTGCTGATGCTTAAACTGGTCCTAAGGTGTTCCAGCCCCACTTTTTCAGGATTTCTCCTAGAGAAAAAGTCTCATTACCTTCCAGGACAGTGCATTCCATCTTTGGACCATTCTTAGGATAATAGGGTATTAAGATCTGTTCCTTTATTTCTCTCTTCATGTGGCATGCAAAATTATGTTAGACAGAACACTTCTTAAAGGAAGGTTGACACTCAGTAGTTTCCTTCATTGTATAATTGAAAGTTGAAACTGAATAAGGGTTGTTTTATATACAGATGTACAGTTAGATCACTCACAGTACTCCACTTTATGCTGCATTGGTCAATAGTAGATAAAGACATAAATGTGCCTAAGAAGAATGGACTCTTTTTAGAAGAAAAATGTCCTGCCTTCTATGGCTTCAAATTGGTGAAACAGCCTAGATCAAAAGGTTTCATTTTACACACACATAGGTATTTTGGTTCCCGCAGTAAGAACTTTCCCTCATTTTCTACCTTCCAGATATTCTTCAATTACCATGCATCCCAAGTCTTTCTTTTCTTTCACTTAAGCCTCTTACTTTTCTTCAGTCATCCCTAATATAAGCTTAATATTCATGTCAGACTGTCTCACTTCTCCGAATTGCTTTTATTCATCTGCACTCTATTTTAAAATTCTTTTCCCAACACCTAATCCAGAAGCCCAGCACTGGTGTGAGGACTGCTCTTTTCTTATCTAGAACAGTAAAGAACTTTTTCTCTTCCTCATAACATAAACCATGCTTATGTCCAAGTAACCCAGAATGCATGCCATTTTGAGTAACAGCATAATTCTAATGATGTTTGAGTTCACTGTCAAAGAAAGACTGCACACTTTCTTTGATGCTCTCCTTCATTTTGATGAAGTATTTCTCCCTCATCCTTTCGTAGTTCATATTAGAGTCCCCTGTCAGAAATTTATGCTGGAGTGCATCTCATCAGAGTCTTTACTTCTAGTTTATTGTCTTTTAAGTGTTTCTGTTCTGCCTCTCAGTATATTCCCCACCTTTTGAGAGGAATATCTTAACTAAAAAGAATGAAGAAGCACCACCTTTCAGTTGAGAAGGTCAGACATATCTTCTTAATTCACATGCGATATGCCTGGGTTGAGAAAGGGACTCTGTGACCATGGGCCTCAAATATATCTCCATAGCAAGGTTTAACTTCTCTTAACAAAATGACAAAATTATATGAAGAGCAGCTCAAAGAAACATGATAAATGGTAGTAGAAAGAAAACTTTAAGAGATATTTAGAATACTTGAAAATTTCAACAAACATTTGTTGAATAGCTAATTTGTGAATCTTAATTTCACAGTTTATATACTTTAATGTCAATTTCCTCATTTGCTGATTCAAACAATACAGTTTCTGAGCACTTGCTCTGTATCAGATGCATGTCAGGGCTCAGGGCCACCAGAACAAATACAGCAGGGCTCCTATCTTTAATGAGTACATCGTCTGGTGACAGTGGTGGGAATAAAAAGGAATAGTAATTTATGATTCAGAGACAATGCTGTGAGCACACAAAGGAAAGAGAGCCAACTCTGCTCAGAATTTGTGTGTGCAGGTAGGGGTCAGGAAAAGTTCCTGGAGAGGTTAATGTCTCAGCTGAATTCTGAAGGACAGTGAGACTTAGGTAAAGAATAGGTAGAACAATTTTCAATTAAGGATGCCACAGAAAGAAAAAAGCAGTATGCCGAGGTAAGAGCCCCTCACTTAGTATAGAACAAGTGAAGGCAGCTGGGATGCGATAACGAACGATCAGAGAAGAGAGGCAGATAGAGTTACACAACTCCCAGGTGCCAGTGCATGGACTTTATACTTCTGTTGTGATTTAATGAGCAACACAGGACCTGGTGATTGACAGGATCAGCTGTCCATTTTAGCAATGGCCATTCACGGCCATTGCAAGAAAGGAAATGCATCCTCAACGGCAGTGTTAGATTAGGAAGACAGTTTAGGAAGTTGCTACGGAATCCAGGTGGGAATAAGGGTGTTAACACAGATGATATATTGAAGGCAGAAAAAGTGATAAATTTCAATGCTTTCAAGGATGTAAAATGTATATATTGTAGTAATTTCCTGTATGTCATAACTGATAGAAAACCAAGTAAGAAACTTAGTCTTTTGGATTAGGTAATTCATAGCAGGAGGTAACCCTGTTCTTTTTCCAAGTTAGACACATGGGGAAGTTTAGAGACTTGTGTTGGTAAGAGAGAGAGAGACAGACAGACAGACAGAAACAGAGAGAAATAGAGAGAGAAACAGAGAGAGAGAAAACAGAGAGAAAAAAACAGAGAGGTGGGGTGATATGAGAAGGTTTGTGTTAGACAAGGTGAATCTGAAGTATTAGATGAGGACATCGGGAAAACAACCAGAGCTCAGTTGATAAATGTGGCTAGGACTTAGGGCGTCATCAGCATCTGGTAGCTGAATTTATAGAGGTGCAACTGGGATTTTCCAGGGACTTACATAGAAGTAAAGAAAGAAAAGACAGTGCTCACTTATGATCTCTGCATAGTTTTCTACATAATATTAATATAAGCTGTTCTAGTGAAAAACAAAGGTGTTTTATCAGGGATGATCATGTAAGAACAAGGAACAAAAAGAAGCCAAACAACCTAATGCAAGTTTTGACACAGGTACATTTTACTCTTTAAAAACTAAGGACGAGAAAAACATAAGCATAAGCAGCATGGAAAAGCATGCAACGCTCTCGGTATACACAGTGTTTTGTTTTGAAACATTTCTTTAGATATTGGTAGAATTTGCATTACTAAAAAAAAAAAACATTCAAGCAGATTCACAGAAAAATGGCAAGTGGTACAGCATGGAGCTCTGAAATCAGGTCACATCAGGATGTTTCAAGTAAAAGCATCTCTGTCACCTGATATCACAAGGGCATGCAGATCCCATCCTACACTTTCTCTGCTTTCTACAAGGGAAGTTTAAAATCCAGCTTCATGTAATTTTGGGCAGAGATGACAGTAAAGTAAAACTGTTAGGAAATCCAATACAAGACATTGTTTCCAACTAAACATCCATGTTTGCCACCAATCTTCAAATTATAGTTTAGACCTTTAACAAGGTAAAAAATTTATGCTTAGTTTTGTTCAAAAATCTCAGGGCGAAATTTCAAATTCTACTCCAGTAATAACACACTGTAGGCATAAATGCAGCTGAAAACATTTCATACCCTCCTTCTGGATGACTTGTGTATCATGACACACACCTGACCCTTTGTCTTTTTCCCAGATTCCCAGGTGACTTCACCTACTGTGGCCACCAGTACAAGCATATTTGCAAGGTGGTTTATGTAGTCAAGTATCGGTTGAGGATGTGTCTTGTTATTAATGAAAGTACAGCCAAGTGCGGGAAGTTACCTTCTTGCATACCCTCCACTATGAAGTAATTTTTGGAGAATGTATCTTATCACAATTAAATTCCAATTTCACAGTTTGCTAATTTCTTTCACTGCAAACATGACAGCATTCATAAAGCCAGAGTAGTGTGGAGGAACTGACATGCTGTTTACTGTGTGATTGCACAATAAATTCCCACACGAAAAGCAGCCAATATATGGATGCACGTGGCTTGGAAGAAATTTAAATTGGCTTGATTAAACGTAACTTTTAATGGATTTTCCTTCAGGAGTACTTTTTCTTATAAGTGTAAAAATAATCCAGGTGGTTCCCACCATTTGTTGTGTGGATCTTCTTGTGTCTGAGTTTGAGGACCATCTAGTTTTCTGTGTCAAGGCTTGAAATCATTAGGAAATGGTTAGGGAACTATTCTATGATAGATGGCCAAAAAAGGAAAAGAGACTTATTGAGTGACAACTGCAAAAACAACAAAAAGTTACCCAATGAACCAGAAGCCCAGTGCTGTTGTTTCAGAAGCTTGCTTCCTTGTTGCGCTGACAAAATATCTGTTCATATACCAACCTGAGAATGTTTTCCTTACACAAATTTGAAACTATTCTCAAGTGACAAGAAGCTTTCAACAATGCATTGTATATTATGCTTTCAAACTTTCTGTTGATATATGTGCAACTTTTATTAAACGCCAGGAATGATTCTAAGTAGTCTAGATGCATGAGTCTCCAAAGTTAGGAAGTAAAGATTTTTATCTTTATCTTATGGATGAGGAAATTTGTTTAGAGAGGTTGAGTAACTTGCTTAGATACAGATAACCAGCAAGTTAAGGGTTTATACTCAATCCAAACCCCAGCTACAAAGCAAAGGGCTCATTATCATGCACCTGGGATTAGCACCCAGAATATTGCTTGACACAAAACACCCAATATATACCTGATGAGTGAGTGTTTCCATGTACTGCTATTTATCAGTAACCACAAAGATTTTTCTTCATCCTCCCAAGATGCCTCTGAATGAAATATGAGTCATCACAGTATTTGATGAAAGATATAATGTGATGTCATGAATGAAGTAGTATATTTTAAACTAGATTTTCAAAAATGATACAAGAAATGCCTTCACAGTTTTTATCACATCTTCTAAACACCAGTATTCCTAAACTAACTTACATTCAGGGAATAATCATCTGGCGTTTGACAAAGGAATTTGTAGAACATGAGAGTTGGGGGGCTTCTCGAGTTTGTTCAAGTCTCCGGCCTTCTCTGGATAGTGATTTCTAAGACTGCCTAATGAGACCACAACTTACAAAGATGAAATTCTATGGTTCTTTGGTTCAGGAACATGAAGTAGTTTGATACCATTACATCAATAAAAGAGTCTTCATTGGTTATTAGTCTCAAGGCAATGGGGAGCCAGCAGGGAAATGTGGGAAACCAGAACTTGCGGAAGACACAGTTGGGAAAGAAGGATGATGGTTGGGGAAGTAACTAATGTTTGTGCAGCAGTTACCAGAGTCAATATCGTGGTTACTTAGGCCATAATTTGGATTGAAATGCTTAAAAAGAATTGTAAGTAGCTGACAGTCTTTCAGTTTAGAGCCCAATATGAATTTTTTTCACTGGACCCACTATATTTCTACACACAGTAGGTGTTCATAAAGCATTCGTTCAGTGACCGAATACTTTTTTGTTTATGGTACATGAGAAAGCACATAATCACCAAGTTGGGATTTAACAAATCAAAAGGTCAACGTGCTTCCTGAGAAGTGAACTAAGAGTTCAGGGCCAAATATGCTTTCAAGTTTTAGTGAATGACTCTTGTTAATGAAAAATTGACCCAAGTTCTATATCTTCTAGACATTTTGCTGATACGGTACACATTGTAAATGAAGCTGAACAATTTACTAGATGATTATAAGAAACAGCCAAGTTAGAAAAACACTCCCAAACCAACATGTTAATAAAGCTTGTCTTATTTTTAATAGTGCCATCTCAGAATTACTTAATCCCTGACTTCTCAAAAATTAATTACTAAGGAGGAGAGTACTAGTAACAGTGTCAGAAGTTCTTTTTGTCAACACATACAGAACAAGAAGGCAAGGAGTTTAATTATGACTCCAGGCAGTAGGCAGAGTTCAACCTACAACTTTATATAGGACATTAGTTAGTGCCAGTTGAGTGCCACGGGGTCTCACTTAAGAACAAGTGTTTATTGTGGGTTTCTTTCTTGGGGTTTGCTTATGGGAAGAAGAAATGAGGCAAGATTCAGTCCTATTGCCAAAACTAATGTGGGAAGGAATAGACTGATTTTGTGAGACGCATAGCTTCTGAGACAGTTAATTGTGGTGTCCCCTTGAATATAAAACACCTAGCTCATTGGTTTATCACAGTTACAGGAGTGTCTGGATGACTGACTTACTAAGGAGGGAAGACCCACTTTGGATGTGGGAGGCACTGACAAATAAGCTTGAAGCCTAGACAGAATAAAAGGGAAAAGAAGAAGGAAGTCTGCTCTTTTTGCTTCTCTGGAGGAGCTCCAGCGTTCGACCTTGCCTTTGGATATTCATTCAGCCCTCTGGTAAAGACTCTTTCTGGACTCGGGAGAGAGCTCCAGGCCTTCAACTTCTGGCTGAATCCTCTGTGCCTCCAGGGAAGGAGGGCACTTTTGTACTCTTCTACCCCAGAATCCGCAGAGGACCATTGTAACCTTACTTTTAAAATATTGCTATATATTAATAATATATATTGTTGAATCTCTTCCTTTAGTGAACTCTGGTATAGCTTCATCTCAGTGCACTGTATGAAAATGTAATCTTATACCATAAGTAACACTTCGAGAGAATAACTTAGAAGTCTCACACTTTTAACTGTTATGCTATTGATGAGTCTGGTTAGGTTAGCAAAGAAAAACCATCTTACTCCAATTCCTCCCTCCCTTTTTCCAATAAACATCCACTGAAGTTCTTTAAGCCTGAGAGATGGTATGAAGCATTGATGATATGAAATGGAAACTAAGATGAACAATTTATCACCTAAAAAACTTTATACCAATTCTTTAAGGAGAGATTAACTAGTATAAATTCTAATTAATACAAATTCCAATGAGAGTTTTTAAAGAAAAAAGTCAGAAGATTTACCTTTAAAAAAAAAAAAAGAGATAAGAGTTCATAAAGATCTCCTGGTCATGAGTTCTGCCTCATTTTGTAGATGATAACAAAAAATAATTTGATTCTCGATACAACCTGAGAAGGTTGTAAATGCCTAGGACAAGGTGAGTTGAAGTTGTATGGGTGTGAAAAATAGATTGGGTTGTCCAGAACTGATTTATTTTATAAAAGAACAGTTGTATTTAAAGTAAAATACATAGAAAAAGAAGCTGATGATGACATTAAGAAACTAAGATACAGAATAATTTATAGGCACTATAGATTGTAAAACAGAGATAGACACAAAGAAGGGAACATTTACAGAAAATTTTTCTGGCAGATGTGTGTGGGGTGGACTGGCAGACAAAGTAGAAATAATAGAGTTTGAGTGGGAAGCTATTTTAGGGGTTGGTACAAAGCTTTTGTCTAGGGTAGTGGCTCTTAGTTTCAAACCAGAAAATTGTAGAACAGCAAGGCTCTGATTCGGAAGACTAGAAAAGTAAAATCATTATTATGCTGACCTATCCCTTGAGTAATCCCACTCACAACAAAAATTTACTTATAGGAACATAACCTTGACATATTCATAGAAAACTATCCTTTGGCAGCTTGAAACAATAAACAAGGAGATTTAATCTGCTCATTTCCTCTTTTACCCTCTATTTATACCAGGAAAGATGATAAGAGTTGAGAAAATGTTTAAGAGAAATATGTGTGTTGGCAAATCTATAAAATAAACAGCTCTAGCTAGGTTCCAAGGGACCAAGGTGAACTTCATTCAACATATAAAAATCTCAACCAGCCAGGCGTGATGGCACACACCTATAATTTCAGCCCTCAGGAGGCCGAAGCAGGAGGATCACTGTGAGTTAGAGGCCAGCCTGGACTACAAAGTGAGTTCAAGATCAGCCTGAACTGCGTATTGAGACCTTGTCTCAAAAAGACTAAATAAATAAACAAACAAACAAATAAGTAAATAAATCTCAACTAAAAGGGGACAGAGAAATTGAAGTGACATTTGTGGTGGTAAATGATGACCATGACAGTGACAGTGGCAACAATGTTCACCGCTTAAAGAAAATGTACTACAGTCTAACAATTATGTGCCATGAGCATTACATACACAGTGTATTAAATCTTCTCAATAGTCCTATAAGTTAAGCCCAACATATGTACGCAATTCTGCATAAGATGAATATGAGTGGTCAGGAGTCTAAATGACTAAATCAAGATCTCAGCTTATAAAAATCTGTTTGTAGGGCTGGGGATTTAGCTCAGCGGCAAAAGCGCCTGCTTGGCAAGCGCAAGGTCGTGAGTTCGGTTCCTGGTACCGGAGAAAAACAAAAAAAAAAAAAAAATCTGTTTGTATCTCAGCACATATTTGTGTCTTAGCAATTATCAACATTATGCCTTTCATTTGGAGAGTGATAAAAGCAAGGCTGTGTTGTAGAAACTTGGAAATTCCAACTTCCACTAACATTCTAGTACTCCAGTGTATAATTAAGGTATTTGGTATCTCCCTTCAATGATTAAAAACACTTCATAGACCCTGTGTTGAAATATAAATGTTAATAGTGAATCTGAACATGTTGTTGAATACATTAAAATAATATATGATAAAAATCTGAGATGAAATCTGTTTTATCAATATATGAATACAATTATCATTATCTTTGTTGAAGTGTCAGAGATAAGCAGGATGCTATCTTAAAGACGTCATCTTGTCATACACTATTTCTCTAGCAAGCAATCTATTACCTATAGACGTTGTAATAGACTTTTTGAAACTCTAGCAGAAATAAAAATTTATGAGGTGCTGTTTTATCTTTTAAACCAAAGTAATTCAGACTTTGTGAACTTTTTAAGACATCAGTTCTGCAAAATTTATTCAATAAAATGTAGAATTTTATATTTTATTCATGTAATATATAAATGCACACATATC
The DNA here is from genome assembly GCF_000276665.1 of Chinchilla lanigera. Lineage (NCBI taxonomy): Eukaryota > Metazoa > Chordata > Mammalia > Rodentia > Chinchillidae > Chinchilla > Chinchilla lanigera. The sequence goes on along the minus strand of NW_004955421.1, from coordinate 9,853,250 downwards.
TTTAAATAATAAATCTGGTGGCTGAGCTTCTTCCTTCTTCTGGAGCACCTTCCACACTATCTCTTGGCAATCTTCCTGGTGACTTTACACTCATCCTCCTTGGAGGGAGTTTGGGTGTCTTCTAGGAAGACCTTCCAGAAAGAGCAACGCCTTCTCGTTCTTTTTATTATCCTCTTGCTTCTCGTTTAAGGCTTGATTATTTCAGCTCCTGATGAACATTAGCTTTATGTTAGAAGACAGAAAAGTAATCTTTAAAGAGGTCGACATGCCCTTGCTTCCTTGGCTTAAGAACGGCAGAGCTGAGCATCTAACCCAGCTTGGCTAGAATCTAGGGCTCACACTCTTGACCATTAAGCATGAAGCCTGACAAGGCACACGCTGTAGGTGCTTTTGCATCCTCAGAACTTCCTGTAGCACCAGAGGTGCTGCGTGTTCACTCAAGAAGGGCAGGAAAGATACCTTCATTTGAAAGGAGGCTTCTGCTTGAGCCCATTCCGTCTTTACTGCTTATCCATGTGAGACTATCAACTGGTCGTGAGTGAAAAGGAATAAGCAAGTGAAAAGTGAAAAGCAATAATTGAGTTCCTCCCCTGCGCTAGCTTCTGGAGGAAATAAGAGCAAAAATAGAGACCGTAAACTTTATCTACTCCTCAAAACATTTTTCTAGTCGACGTCTGTGATTCTGTTCTTAATGTTCACTCCCTCACTCCAACAATTGGTGCAGCTGTCTCACTGGCTTGCTTTGCTGTCCCTTCTGTTGCCTAAGGCCAAACTCCTCCCTCTCAAAGCTTTCAATAACTTCCTTATTCCTAACTATTTAATCAAAGCCCCATCTGTCTCACTCCACAGATCTGGTAGTCTTATTCTCATTATTTCTCAGTATCTACACTTTAATTTCCTCATTACCACAAGAAATATATTGTGCATATAATGACCCTTCTGTGTGTCATTATATAGTCCTCTTATAATTTTGAAAATAATGCAGCTTTTGTACTGCCTGCAACCTAAGAATGATTTTATATTTTGAACAGTTAAAAATGAAATGAATAATAATTCATGACACGTGGAAATATGAAGTTTGTAATTCAATGTCTATAAACACAGTTTTATTGGAATACAGTGAATTTCTTCACATACTGTCTATGGCTGCTGTCACTCCATGAAAACAGAGGTGAGTAGTTACAACAAAATCCATGTGACTCAGAGAATCTAAAATGGTAACAATCTGGTACTTCTCAGGAAGACTGCTAACCTTTGGCATAATAGAATAAAACAATGACATAAAATATCGTTAATAAAACAGTGATATGAAATTACAGAGTAGATGCTCTAAGAAGTGTGTACACTGCCCATCCTTTCTTTCAGTTAGTGCCCCAATTTAGGGGAAGAAGCATAATTTTATTCAAATTGAGGATGAAAAAACAGGAACAAGGAGCAGAAGTGAAAATTTTACCCTCATTGGTCCATTTTTGGTTTATCCCCCAGGACAGGCATTTCTCTGTATTCTTGAGAATCAATGTCTATACTGATGAGCACAACATCACAGAGTACACATGGAAGATGTAAGTGATATGGGATGGCAAGTAATAAGTACCTCTAGAGAAATCCAGCGAATCTAGGAAAAGTTGATTGTATCAATATAGCATCTTGGTATCTCTCTCTCATTTCCTAATTTTACCCGGCACCTTGTTTCCTTTTGAAAAACATTAAACAATTTGAAGTCCTTTCAGGTAGAACTTCAAAATTTCTTTTTATCACTTTTGTCTTTTATCTGTTGATCAATTGTTCTTTAAACGATTAAATTTTTTTTAAAATGTGCAGTGTTATCCCTTGAATCCAAAAGGACAATTTTATAATCAGCAAATCAAACCAAAATCTACTTGAGCTACTTGATGTTCCTGTCTTTTATTCTCCAGGGCATATAGAATGGATCAAAAAAAAATGAGGTGAATAAAAAAGATCAGTTTTCCCCCAAAATCTCTGTATCTTAGAATTTCATAGTAAAAACTAGGAGAATTCTATAGAAGTGAGAAAAGTAAAAGAAAACCAACAAAAATAATGTAGGTAAACCCTAGTGATGATAATTTTTTTAATGTAGAGGAATACATGCTACAACTGGTAAGTTCTAGCTCATGTTTAGAATAAATCTGTAGTGTGGCAGATAGTAACGTTAATCATTTTAAATTTAATTGACTTTTAATAAGAGAAAAGTTCTTCGTATAGCTTAGTTCTAGACTTTTCTCTAATAAAAGCCAACATTTCCTGATGATTACTAAATTTAATGGTCTCAATATATGAATTTACTTAATGCTACAATGGTCTTATGAGGTGGGTAATATTAATGTTAACCTCATTTCTTATATGAGTAAAAATATCCACAGAAATGTTAGGAGATTTGCCCATTGTTGTTCAATTAATTTCAGAGTGAGGCTTGAGAAAAGATAAGTTGAGGGATGCTGGCCTGCTTTTCCAATGCTTCATGACCATTTAATTATATATTAAATAGCAAACATACCTTTTAATCCATAACAGACATTGTATAGCTTAGTAAGCCATCTCCAACAAATGCCTATTCATTTTGGCTTTGTTATCATTTTTAACATGGAAGTTGTCATGAAGATGGAATCACCCAAAAGTTTTTTGATGAAAGCATTTAGTTTGGCAGCTCTGTAAATAAACAAGGAAAATGACAGCAAACATTTCCTTGAGAGAAATTTCCAGTCTTATTTAGAAGTCTTACTATTTTATGTAAAACACTGCAAACATCCATGTCTGTAACTGTCTGGAAGATAATTTGCCATCCTTAATGAAGAAAGATGATCAATATAACAGCAGATTATTATGGTTTAAATATAGCAATACTCACCAAAAAAAATCAATATAGAGTCATTAATCTAGTCAAAATTGAGTCCTAGAGGCTAAAAGTTATCCAGATTGCAATAAATTTTTTTGTAATGACATTCTTATTACAAATCTATTTGTGCAGTTTTGAAATAATCAGTCCTAAGGACACACCAAATTATGCTAAGATGAAAAGCAAGTGAAAAACCTTCACTTTCAAAAGGCCTTTGGTTAAAATAAAGAGAATAGCTTCGATTTTCTCATTGTTATAGTCTCATTTTATTTTGCTAGTGCAGTGGGATTAAATATCACCATTCACTTTTAGAGCAGAAATACTTGTATTTTTTCATACTTCCTGTTCTATCTTATTCAGCATTACATTTAACAAATCCAGTAATCCATGATGCGGTGGGGGGAGGCATTTGTTTTGGACTTTGTTCTAGGCTTATGCTTTGAGTTACGCTATTTTGAAAAATGAGGAAAAGATATAATGACCTCCAACCTATCCATTTTATTCCTTAGTTTTATAGAAGAAAATTATGAAATATGGGAGAGAACTTTAGATCTATAAGATTTTCCTTTCTCACTATTTTCATATCTCAGGTATCATCATTGTGAGAAGTGCCAAATAGAGGGTTGAATGAACTATTCAGAAAATGGCAACTTCTGTATTAATTATACTTTGGGACTAACTTTGCTGTATCTTAATAATACAAAATCACTGACTTAATCAGGAGAACACAGAAATTACTTTCTTATTCCTTTCACTTATTTTAGTTAATTTCTTCACTATGTTCCTGAGGGAGCCTATGAATATCTTAAAACTTGATTCATTTTAAGATGGAATTTTAAGCTCAACAAAGCTGAAACAAGGTATGTTTTCTTTCGTGCAATAGAATAGCCAATGTTAAACTATTTCAAATTATTCTTGACTACTGAAAGTTGTGTTTGTGCCACATTATGTACCATTATTATTATAATACTAGATTTTTTCATAATTGCTTTATGAAAAAATATGGTCAACAACATTAAAATATGGAACACCAAAACAAATTTAGAAAGTAGAAGGAGTGTCAAAATCACTGTCATTACAATGTGTTGCTTTTTCTGTTGTCTAGATGGAGCTGGATTTAAGAATACACAGAGTATTTACTCTGTGCTGAGTAAACTCAGTAATAACATGGCAAGGGAAATCTTGTTTCAGTACCATAGCTTTGCAGATTAAGATCAGTATTGTAAAGCAGTGTTATCCTCCCTCTTTTGGGTGCAGTAAGATAATTTTTCTGCCAGTTATAGTTGTGTAGTTTCTATCAGACCACAGGAAAAAAGCTATAAACTCTGAACAAAATAACCTGAAAGCACTAAAGAGTAACAAAAACAGGCTGGAATTGGGAAAGGAGAGACGAGTTATAGTCTTGGTAAAAAGTAATAGCACAATCACAGCAAAGATCTTGTTTTTAACACCTTTTTATATCAGAGATCAGCATACAGTTACTCCATGTGGGCGTATTACAACTTAGGTACAAACATGCAGTTTAACTGGCTTGCAGAACTAGAGGTTAATTTCAAGTACTCACAATAACCTGAATATCTGAGGCAGGGATAGCCTGTTCGGGAAGTAGCCAGATAGCTGAAACTCCATGTTCTCTGTGTAAGCTCTGCTGAAACCTCTGTCTGATTCCATCAGTGGGAGACAGTGACAGCCAAACAAAGAGTAACAGGGCCACGCAAATTTCTAGCTACTATCAATCAAAAAAGGAGACATACCTTTGGAATCTGTTCACTAAGCATTTGCTCAGCAAATATCTGTCAGAATATAATAGGATGCAGACCTTTTACAATATATCACTGACAAAAAAAATCAAGAAGACTTAAAAGTGTAGACATATGCAGAAACAGGAAAATATAACATGTAGTCAAGACAGATGGAAATTAATATAGGCTGAATGTGAAATCACTCAAATGTGGAATTAGCAAAAGAACATTTTAAAATAGCTAAAATAATTATGCCAATGGTCACACAGAAAAAAATATGCACTTAGTAAATGAACAAATAGGAAATCTTAGCAAAATAATAAGGATACAAAGGAATCTAATGGAAATTTGAAAGTAAAAAATACAATATATGAAAAGAATTAATTGGAAAAGATTAACAGTAGATTGGGCAACCTGAAAGTCAGCAACTTTGATACATCACTAGAAAGTATTTAATTTCAAGAACAAAACATGGGAAAAGCTTAGAAAAAAATAAGCAGTGCCTAGAGACCCATCGGGCAATATCAACTAATCTAACATGCAGGTAACTGGAATCTTGGATATAAGAATGTGGTAGAAAAATACTTAAAGAATGGGAAAAGTTTTCAAAATTTGGTCTAAAACATAAACTTAAAGATTTAGGAGCTTTAACTGGCCCAGCCTTAAGAAGGAAAAATGCAAAAGAAAAATCACCTAGGCACACCATAGTCAAACTTCTGAACTACAAAGATGAAAATGAAAATGCAAACAAAGCAGAGCAAAACAAAAATTTATGTGCAAGGGAATAATACCAAGTGCTGCTGACTTCACATCAGAAAAATGAAGCCCAGGAGACAGTAGAATGACATCTTTCAAGTGCTAGAAAAAAGTCAGCCTAGAATTTTATATCTACGGAAGATATTAAAAGAGATTAAGCCAAATGAAAACCAAGAATACGTCATCAGCAGACCAACTTTATAAAAATTCTAAAGGAAGTTTTTTCAGACTGAAGGTGAATGCTGCTTGGAGTTTTAGAAAGAAACCAGAGTCCCAGAAGCATTTGCAATTTACAGCAAAAACCATAGAATTAGTGTTGGCTTCATAACACATCTAGGTGAAATAAATGACAACTAGAGAAAAAGGAATGAGAAGTGGGTGAATAGGGCTGTATAGTAGCAAAGTTATTTTATGTGAAGAAATATAATATTAAATTTGAGTTGATGGTGATATTGCAATTCTTTGAAAAACAACTAAAAGTTCAATGAGTATAATGAGAAACTGTCACAAAATTAAGAAGATTTTTTTTAAAGAGTTAGGGATATAGCTGAGAGCACACAGCATTTGAGAGGCTAAAGTAGGCAGGATGACCAAGAGTTTAATACCAGCCCAGTGCATAGCAAGATCCTATCTAAAAACACCCAAACAGCCAATAGATAAATTAGGTTCAGTGAGAACACAGAGAATATCAAAGCTATAAGTGACAGTAAAATACAATTTTTTATTCAGTATTGGAATTCATTCTATACATCCTTGGATTGCTCATTCAGCATCTACTCCTGCCCTTATACATCTAGTGTACAGTCATACTTATATGGAGCAGGGTCTCTCCCCTCCAACAAAAGTCTTCACTGTCTAAACACCCACTTCTCTAACTAATTCCTCCATTTATGGTTGGAGAGCAGAGGTTGCTCGTTCCTAATGAGCTCTTGCATGACTTTGTGCCCCTCTTCATCTCTCCAAGTATCCTATTTATTTTATATCACTTGCCAAAGAAAGAGAACTTCTAAGTCTATCTTATAAGTAATAAAACTAAGCCACAGAAATGCTGAGCACTTTGCTCAGGGTCATGCAAACCAGTAAGCAATGCTGAGATGTGAATAAACTTCAAGAGTGAAGGGTGTAGAGGCTTCTTTTGGTCTCTACCTGAAGCAGGACTACTGTTATGGTTTGTCTGTATGTCCCCCCAAAGCCTCATGCTGCCATGGGGCAGGCTTTTAGAGTTGCTTGAGGTGAGAGAGCTACACCCACCCTGGGGTGGATAGTTTGCATATGTAAGGGAGAGGAAAAGGGTGCTTGAGACCATTCCTCCCCCATTCCACCCTGGTGTGTGCTGCATGCTTTTGCTGTTGTCTGCCACCCTTAGCTGTAGCTCTCTGCCATGTGCCACTCTGCCTTATAATCTGCCAAGTATGGACTGAAACCTCCACAAACTGTAAGTGAAATAAACCTTTCCTTCCTTCATTTTGGGCATCAGGTATTTTGTCCCAGCAAGGGGAGAAAAGTAACCAAGACAACCACTGATGTCATGCATTTGGATCACAGTGCCTCACCAGCTTCTTCTGTTTGCTGTACCACTTCCTTGTCTTGTCCCTGGCCTTCAGAATCTCCCTAAAGGGATCATCCATCATTTTCCTCTGTCTCTACCCCTCATGTGCTAGAAAGTTACTCTGTCTTAATTTCACAGTTCCTCCCCAGGGACCAGCCTCATTCAGATCATGGCCCTCATTGTGCTGTCATTTCTCCTGAGGAGAAACGCAATAAAATATTATTTTGTTGGAGATTGTTAATCTAGTATTAAATAATGAAAGATAAGCAAGGATCAATATTATTGCTATATATAATTTTAAGCACATCCTGGCTATAAAATTGACTGCCAATAAGTGAATTTCCAGACTTCAAATGTTCTTTCAACTTCTCTATTTGATTTAACTCTATCCAAATTATATTCCATATTGATCTCAGTGCATATTCCTAAAGTATGTCTTCTGAATAAAAGAACAAGGTGAGGTATGGGTATGTTCCAAGCAGCAAAATATCTGGTTTGTTGACAAGAATTTACTATTTTTTAAAGAGTTATATAACTTACATTTATATAGTATTATTTAACATAGTTTTGGCTTCTTATTCATTATACTTGATACTGACTTAAACCATTGGAACTGAGTTAAACCATTGAATGTTCATGGTATTCAATTTTATAATGAAATACTTCACAAAATCAGAGAGTTTCATGTATCTTCAAGTAGATTTGTTTTGCTTGCTATGGCTTCATAATAATGTCAGAATTATAACTGTTTTAGTCTGCATCAAAATCTTCAGTCATATTGAAAATATCATTTTTCTTTAATTATAAGCTAGTTTCATCAGTGATAGCATAAAAAAACGAAACACAGCTGGTGTTATTTCAACAAACATTAAGTTCTACAAATATTATATTGAATAGCTACTGTTTATGAGACTGTTCTGTATTCCTCCAGATATGAGTTAAGTAGGTCACGGGTCTCATTCAATCAAGTTTCAGTTTAGTAGTACAGAAAAAGAAATGACAAAAATTGCTTGGATGTTGTAACAACGAAACAGATACTGACCAAATAATGAATTACCCACAATGTCTCAAAACAGAAGCTGTGTAGTACTGGTGACTTTATCTGGGACAACTGGTAGACCCTAGTCCTCTTAACAAGAGCTACTCTAAGTGCAGTCTACAGACCTGGGCATGTCTCTAAAGTGTGCATTAATACTTCTCAATGAGATAGAAATAGAACTTGGAAGTTTTAGAAACATTTATAAAAACTTGATAATGTAATTTTATGTCTGTTGAGTACAATGTCTTATACTTTTATTACTGATTTTATTAACATTAAAAATGAATTATAGATATCTTATGTACCTACATTTCATCAGTTCCGGAAAACTCTGAAAACAAAGCCAAATATTATATTAGCCCTCACCGCAATACTGTACAATTTGCAAGAACTCCTGGGTAAGGTTATGAAGACTGTCGAAATCATGGTATTGGATGAGATACCTTCTTATGTTGATATTTTCCTACTTTTAATTTGGGAAATAAATATTAAAAAGCAATTTGTGTTTCATGGAAAACTATTTTTTCATTCTATTCTAACTTCCTAGGAACTTAATGTCTTCCTAATGTATTTATTTTTTAGAATATTGTATTCTATATTTTAATAGCTCTATTGAGGTAAAATTCAGTGATGATAATATGCATCCTTATTTTAGGGAAGCAGTTTGGTGAATTTGGTAGCTGCATACACTAATGTAATGTCCATCACAATCATGAACCATGAAAAGAAAGACTGATCCCCCTAAACAGCCACTTACCCCCGAGTTGCTTTCACAGAAACATTTTGAAGATTTTCCTCACAGTGTCTTCATAGTTGGCACAACCACTGCAGAATGGGACCAGCTACACTCAGCACAAAAGGAATACTCAGAAAATGGGAAACTTATTGTACTGCTTCCCTCTTTTTTTCCTCTGAGCACACACTCACCGCCAGGACCAGACTGCTTCTGTTAGTTCTTAACTTCCTCCAAATTTTATAGTTGTTTTCTGTGGTGAGACCCTCTGGTAGGTCCAGTTCACAATTCCATGTGGTTTATGATTTGTATATATTCTTAAATTTCATGTTTTGAATAATTAATTTTATTGCTTTTCATCAAAGCATTTGTTTATGATGATTTTCATTTTTAGAGTGTGGTTTTTTTCATAAATAGTTCCAGAAGCACAGCTCCAACCCAAAGGTTCCCAGATCTTGCTCTACATTATATTCATCTGAGTAATCTGGTGAAGAGAATGACTCACGACCCTCATCCTAACTCAATGACTCTAAGGCTTTGTATTTTTAAATGTTGTTTTAGATAATTTAATTCATGCCAAATTTGTAATTCAACCACTAGACTAATCTCTACAGAATTTTTAAAATTCTAGTTTCATCTTTTCTGTCCTGAAGACCCAAACATTAAAAGTTATAGAGCGGACAGTTGACAAAACCAAGAGGTCCAAGGCTTATTACCCAGTAAAGAATTTTTAAATGTAGCACAGCTGCTCACTAATCATTAAACTTAGTCTTCACACTCATCACTCACATTGAAACCTGGACAATGAAATGAATAGAGCCCGTGTTGTGATAATCCACAGCAGCAGAAATACAGAACACTTTTGCCACTGGCAGTTAAACAGGCACAAAAAATGAGGAAAGTAATTCTCCTACTGATAAAGTATCAACATTTTCTGTAAGTAGCTAACATTTTCTCAAGCACAATTTTCCCATTTTCTTTCAATTTAACCTTCATGCATTGAAAAAAATCTGCTGGTATATATGATCCCAGCAACAAAACTTCCGGTGGAATTTGTACATTTTCCTCTTTATCACTAAATATATGCCAGTTACCTACCTCTATGTGATCCTCACTGTGTGACCCTTGGAGCAGTCCCATCAGTCTCAGTTTGGAACTTCTTCCTAATGAAGATTCCTGGGTTTCACCCTGACCTGCTACATCAAAGACCAGGAGGGTGCTTTAGAACTAAGAAGTCCTCCTACTGACTCTAATACAGACAAAAATCAGAAATCCCTCTGTTAGACAATAGAATGGAGAAAACCCACTTTGTACAATTATGTGTCAATGTTTAAAAAATATATTATCATTTTACAACCTACATAAATGGAATTTCTTCAGTCTTACTCCTGTTTTACCTTTACAGTTTTTTCTCAGGTGGCCTGTGTTCTGGGCACTTCAACAAGGAATTCAGAGTAATCTCTCCTCTAGCAATGTCAACAGTTTAGAGAGAGGGGCTGGGGATTTAGGTCAGCAGCACAGCGCCTGCCTGGCAAGCGTGAGGTCATGAGTTCAATTCCCAGTACCAGAAAAAAAAAAAAAAAAAAAAAAAAAAAAAAAAAAAAAAAAAAAACAGTTTAGAGAGGATAGTTAGTAGTGAGCCAGCTTACTAAAAGGTTAACTTCCTGGTGGTGGGACTTAGGGTCTCTGTCATCTATTTCTATGACAAGGTGCTACAATTCATATTTGAGACAGACCCTAGTCTAGATTTCTGAGAGTTTCTCTCTCTATCACTAACTTAATGTCAGCAGGGAAGCATTGCTACCCCCCATGCTTCTTTTAATCATTTCATTTGCTATGAAATAATTCATTAAGTATCCTGTTCAATAGTAACTGTAAAGCAATATTTAAAAAATGGATGGATTTTACTGGTTTATCTCATGTCTAGGGTTAAGGCAATAAAACTTCTTCCCTATATTCTATTTTAAACAAAATGCAACTATGGTACTTATGACATTCTTGTAGTTACAGGTCAGTTAACTTCAAGTCCTCTTCAGAATGACCAAATTCTATTATAAATTCCAAAGAACTCTCAACTATATTAATATAACTGGGACTGTGATGTGTGTATAACGCTTCACCCGAACATTTACTTAGAAATCCCCAATGCTTCTTGGTACATCCATAAGCTGCGATTTTGTCTGAGAAGCCCACTAACGCACACAAAGTTGTTTGTATAAACAATTCTGGCATAAAACACAATTTAAATGATATAATTTGGAAAGGGCAAAAAAGGAACATTATATCTCTCAATGTCCCAGGTTTCTTTTAATGGAAAAATGATTGAAAAGGTCCATCTTATCATTCACTCCAGTAACCCACATACAAGCTGATTTGTAATTTAATTATTGTCTTTTAAAGTAATTAACTGGGAATGTCTAATCATTCAACTTGGGTATGGTTGACTCATTAAACATCCTGTTCAAATTTTATTTTCCCCCTACAAGTGTATTAAATCTTCTTTAGACTAAGCAGGGAAGCTGATATACTGAGACCAATAAATAGCGCTGGCTGCTGTGCTTACCCAAGAGGTGACGGGAAGATTTTGGATCAAAATTACTTAATAATTACCTGATCTACTGGTAAAGAAGCAGGGGGTTAACCGAGTTACTTCTGAGAGGCAGAGACTACAAAACTCAGGAGACAAAAGTGGTTACCATGAAATGCAGAGTGAAATAAAATAGCAAATGCTTAGTACTTTGAAGAATGGCATTTAAGTTTCTGAATCATAAGAATTTCCCAGTATATTCAATGGTACATGTGTTGCAGAAGCTTCTCCCCACTCAGTGGGAAATCTCAAAATTCCTACTTCTCTATGAAGTGTCTACATACGTCTGAAATGATAGCCTGGAAATCAACCTTTGGGCAAAATGATATTTTTGTCCTTGAAATGTTCCCGTTCTAAAAAATGGTCAATATGAAATTATTTTTCTACCCTCTCTTTAACAGATGTGCCCATTTTAAATGTTCCTTTGCTTTTTCTAGAAGTCCCTGGTACTTAATAAGTAATATTATTACTAAATAAAACTTTTTCTAGCACTTATGGAGCTCCATAATTTTTACTGTTGTATTTAGGTCATAAAATCCTACAAGTTAGATGGATGGCACTCAAGACACCTTTGAGCTTTAATTGCATCCTTATGATTTATAGTGAGTAAAGCAGCAGTAGGAAGTAATGAGGGAGGCACATATGGCCTCTGTCACAACCACACAATGTTATAGCTCAAAAGCAGCCATACACAGTACGTAAATAAACGAGGAAGGCTGTGTTCCCTCAAACCATTGATGCTTAACTTACATTCTCATATAATTGTCCTCTGTCGCAAAATATTACCATTCTGATTTTTAAAAAATCATTTAAAATGTAAAAACCATTCTTAAACACAGGTGTTGGGTTGAACATGACCTGTAGGTTGAGGATGGCTGAACCTTGGACAGATACACCATAACTTAATATTCTCCTGATCGGTGCTTGGCTTGGTTGTAACCTTTGCTGTTACAAACGGTACTTTTAGAGGTTATATCATACACATGATATTTATGACCTGTTAAAATTTTTAAGCCTAAATTCCTCCAAGGAAAATTCTTGGTTCAAAGTACCTTTGCATTTATATGTTTGATAAAGATTCCAAACTGCCTTAAAATTGGCATCGTATCTGTGTACACTTCCAGACAGAATGTATTCCCAGTCTCCATAGCTTCACTAGCAGGTTGTGTTAAGCCTCTAGGTTTTGTTCATCAGATAGGAGAAAATGATGCATGACTGTTTTTAATTATATTTTTCTTTTAGGAACAGAATTTATATTTTTCATTTTATTGGTTAAGAGCCATTTGTATTTTCTTGCTATGAACTATGTTCATTTATGTTTTTTCCTCACTTTTTATTAGATTGTGCTTTATTATGTCCAGTTTTTGAGGTCTTCATACAAAGAGACAAGATATAAACTTACTAGAAGATAAAGATAAGAAAGCAGAAAGTTTATGACTTTAGTTACTCCTGTGTGTCTCAGAGATATGAACTATGAAGTACTCTTTATGTAATATAAATTGCAAAACTGTTTCCTGTGCAGTCATTTCTATTTTGACTTCGCATGTACTGATTCTTGCTATTTAAGTCTCTGTTTTAATGTATGCAGTTGAATTCATCAATCTTTTCCATATAGCTTCTAGACTTTTTTAGTAAAACCTTCACTACTCCAAGGTTATAATGGGGTTCTTTCATGTCTTCTCCTATCAATTTAATATTTTCACTTTTCCACTTAAATTGTTCATGCATTGGGGTTTTTCTTAATATGTGGTGTAGGAGGTAGATCCCAATTTTTTTCCAGAACACTACTCAGTTTTGCCAGTTGCATTGCACAGTCTAAATACCCTATTCTTTTCTAGAACTGTGTTTAAGATGCCCATTTTCTTGCTGCTTGTACTTATGAAAACTATTAATATCTGTTAGTCTTCTCTAGTTCTTAGCTGAATTTTTGATATATTAATTCCTCTTAAATTTTCCAGGTATGTGATCACATTATCTATATCACCTATAAAAGTAATCACTATTGGCTTCATTCCTTCATTCATTCATTTATTCATTCATTTGCAGTGCTGAGGATCAAACAAAGCCTCAGGCATGCTAGGCAAGTGCTCTGCCACTAAGTTATATCTCCAGGGCTACCACTGTTTCTTTTTAAATAATAGCCTTCTTTAGCTATAATTCACACACCATAGGTTTCCAAAGGCGGTGGTAAGGTGAATTTTAAGATGTACCATCTCTCTATTGTATGTCTAAGTGTATACCCAGTGAATGTTAAATAATAGTACTGATGAAGGGCCTCTTCATTTTGTTCCTATTATTAGTCAGGAATGAACCTAGTATTGTTCTGCTGTTGGATGGTGGCTTTTAGTGATATTTTAGTTTTATAATGTCAAGAATGCATTTATCATTGGGCATGGTGGTGCATGCCTATAATCCCAGCTACTTGGAAGAGTGAGGTGGGAGGATCACAAATTTAATGCGAGCCTGGGCAACTTAGTGAGACTTTGTCTCAAAATAAAGTTTTAAAAAAGCCTAGGGATGTAGCTCAGTGGCAGAGAGAGGCCCTGCATTAGTTCCCAGAACTGCTAAGTAAACAAACAAATACATCAGTGATGGTGAATCTTTCAGAGCTTTCAATAATAACCAACAGCTCCCTGCGGTATGTGTGCCATAGCTTCTCCACCCCTGAAATAAATGAACTTATCTACTTTCATTTTATTTAATGTTCTAAAAAAAAAATCACAACTTAAAAGATTTTTAAAAAATCTTAAACTTAAAAAATCACAACAATACTTAATTTTGTTACATCTTAAGCACAGTTTTAACTCCCAGCTCTTACAGTGTATGTTTCTTTTTGCCTCAAACTTTATTTTTTAACCTTTATTAGTACATCTGCAGTACCTAATGATTACATTCATTGTAGGGAATTGGTACATGTGCGTAACACATTTCAGTTCCCCTTTTCCCCTCCCTCCACCCTCCTTTTTTATTTTTCCAGCATCAGGTTCTTCTTTCTTTCTCTAATCCATTTGCTTTCCAGTCTCTGTCTCCTCCCAACTCCCATCTTCCTAATGAAGTGTGGGTTGCATTTCACCCCACGTGGTTTCTGTGATGATCTGAGCACTTTGGACAGACTGTAGACACTTTCACTCTCAATACATTATGTGTACCACCCACTTTCCATCAGAAAGAACTTACCAGCTTTTTCTCATTCATCCTTTCACTTTCTCATGATATCCAGAAAGAAAAGAAGAAAATTGCTGTCTAATACCAATATGTTCATAAAAAATAAAATCCTTCTTACAATATAAGCATTGCTGAAGAAAAAGTTACACAAACTGCTTGTCCTCAAGAAGAGATTGGACAATGCACACATATTTCCCCATTGTTCTCTAAAAGGGAGGCTGCCCTGTTACCCACAACAATGGTCACACTCATCCTTCATTGTCCTTAATAAGAAAGCTCCTCCTTAATGGCTCTCCCCCTCCATGCCAGCCACTGTGATACATGGTCAGTAAGCATCATTTCACTGTATCTTCCTAGTATAGCTTGGAGCAGGCATCAAAAAAGTAAAAAGCAATTAAAAGTGGCTTCTGAGGCTAGACTACCTGGTTGTAATGCCACCTCCACTTTCAGCTTTACAGTTCTATTGCAGCTTATGAGACATAAATTCAGGATGCTGACTGGACCTACTTTGGGGGTTGCAGAGAACATATGAGAGAATTGATTATCACCTAACATTTGGAATGAGATGGAATGCTATGAGATATGGGAAAGTGCCTCAGAGAGTGTACTCTCACTAACTGTTTATTAGTGTTACCCCAACCTCACAGAAAGGAACAGACTTCACTAACTTGCTGAATGTTCCACAGCTCCCAAGTGATGGAATCTCAATTCAAATCAAGCCAGCTATTCTCCAGAGTCTCTACTCTTATCCATTCTATTAGTGTGCTAGTGCTATTATAATACAGTACAGTAACACATGTAGGTGGCTTGAACAACAGAATTTGTCTCTTAGTTTTAAAGACCAGAAGTCTATGATCAGAATATCAGTGGTTGGTTCTTTGCAAGTATTTGTGCCATGCCTTTTTCTTAGCTTCTGATGACTTCAACCAATTCTGGAGTTGTTTGGCTTGTTGACTATATAGAACTCCAATATTTGCCTTTGTTTTCACTTGATATTCTGTGAGAGTGGATAAGGTTAACTTTTCACGTTTTGTGAGGACACCAGTCAGACTGGATTACAGGCCTGTCCTAGACCAGTAAGACATCATCCTAATAGCTACTTTGGAATGCCTCTCCCACAGTTCATGTTGAAATGGAATTGCCATTGTAGCAGGGGCAGGATCACTAAGAGGTGAAGAAGCCATGAGGAGTCCACCCTCATGAACCGATTAATGTCATTATTAAATTAAAGCCAACTTCACTTTTCTGTGGGATTTTGATAAAAAGGATGAGTGCGGCTAATTCTTTTTCTTTCTGCCTTACATGGACTCACTTTTCTGGTATATTACAATGCAACACAGAGACCCTCGGAAAATGCCAGTGCTTCCATGTGTAATTTCCCAGGCTCTAAAACTGTGAGAAATAAATGTGTTTTCCTTTTAAATTACCCACTTATGGTTCTCTGTTGTAGAAGCAGAAAACAAACTAAAACAGTAAATTAATTATATCTGACCTGCAATGATTCTATTTCTCAAAATGTCCACCTTCTTAGGTAGTGAGGTTTAGGGCTTCAATATATAGGCTCACAAATTCAGCCTATAACATAGTAGCCTTCCCTTATCCATGGTTTTACTTTCTGAGGTTTCAGGTACTCCCAGTCAACTATGGTCTGAAAGTACTAAGTAAAACACTCTAGAAATAAATAATTCATAAGTTTTAAGTTGCATGCCATTCTGAGTAGCACTATGAAATCTCCAAGCATTCTATGATATCCTGCCCAGGAGGTAAATCATTCTTTTTTCCAGTGTACCCCTTCATATGTACTACCGTTGGTCACTTACTAGCCATTTGGGCAATCAGATTGTCAGAGTATTCCAGTGCTTATGTTGAAGTAACTCTCATCTTACTTAACAATGGTCCTAAAGCAAAAGGTGCAGAGTATCTTCCCTTAAGCCTCACAAGATCCTGTTAATGAAGTCCTACTATTATCTCCATTCTATGGATAAAGAAACTGGGTCATATATAAGTAAATATTGTCAGACCCCTCTCGCCATGTCTCTGTCCTCAAGGCTTGATCCTGCACTTCACAGACCAAGAGAAGTCATCAAGAGGACTCCATCAGGCTATTGTCTTCAGCTCTTCTCCCTCTTCCTTCTCTGCCCTCGTCATAGAGGGAGCATCTTGATCTACTTTGTTGAGAATCACATCTAAAGAACTATCTTGTCTCTCCTTCAACAAAAATAATTCATCACAGAAATGAATGTATAATAAACTAACATGCGTGCTATGCCAAGAGAAGAGACCACTGAGAAATAACAGGATAGTGGGGCAATGGTGCTGTACCACTCAGCTAAGATGGGGAGGTGAACAAGCACACAGGAGAGGACCTTACACTACACTCCTAACAGGGTCTATTTTATCCTCACTGTTTAGGAAAACATTGCAGGGAATGGCAGAGCCAGTTTACTTGGGAAGAGAAAACAAGCTTGTGATTGTTCTAATTGCACGAGAGCCCAGCATTGTGAGAACATAGGGGAAAGGAGAGGACTCCGTAAGTTGAGCCAAGAGGGTCTCAGAGAAAAAACTTGGCTTCACAAATGAAGAATACAAATTTCTCTCCAAAGATGACATGTGCTGAAGTACATTCTTGACCTATTCACACCAACAAGGTGCTGTGATCCTACTATACAAATCCACAGTAAACAAGTTTCTATGGACCTTAAATTCAAGTGTTTATTAGCCTCATCTACCTAACAGAAATAGTAAATTTAGCAAAGACAAAAATATGAAAGTCCCATCTGAAACAGAATTGAGGGCATTAAACAAATCATAAAATTTTAACCAAGCTAGGCTCAGAGCCCAGAAAACAGTCACATTCAAACAAACAAGTGAACATTGGGAGAGGGGGATGACGAAAGAACAGAGCTGGAGGAGGAAGAGGCAACCGGGCATGTGTGCCAGAACCCAGCACTGGCACAAAGCCCTGGCCCTGGTTTTTCACTAACTTGTGATGTTGAACAGACCACTGCTAGGGGTAAGCATACAGGACTGTCAGTTTCAAATAGCACACTGAACTGAAACACTCAAGATGTCTATGAATCAATGACAGCTTAAGCAGAAGGGCTAAGCCCCCTGATGGCCAACTCATCTATTAATGACAATGATATGGCCACAAAACCTTGGAGGCAAACTCATTTTCTTTGTCTATCTGACAAAGCTGGTGGGTAATAATTGCAACTTGTATCATAATAGGGTGCCAAGCTCTGACCCATGGTTTGGGGCCAGGACTGTGACACAGGCTGAAGGACTTGCTGTTTCTTTAGAAGTTTCTTGGAAAGAAACAGAGTCTCACAAAGGGTGCTGCTCAGCTCCCTGATTGGTTAGGAACCTGAACTCTACTCCCAAATGCTTAGCACTCAGGAGATCCCTTGGGGTCTTTCTGCCTTTCAAGGATTTTGTAACCACCACCAATCAGCAATAGATGAGAAGCAGTAGCCCTGCATTCTCTAAATAACAACTATGAAAGTTTACTGATTGTGTCAACTTGAGTAAGAAATGCTCAACTAAATCAGATCAGCATAGTTCTTGGTGTGGCTGAGGGCATTTACTGAAGTCAGAAGATGCCCCCGCCAGGTAGGTTTGATATCTGAATGGTACAAAAGTGAAAGTCAATGATTCTGTTTCTTCAGAGAAGCTCCAGTCTTCATCTTGACCTTGGACATCATCTCCTGGTTGCCAGTGCAGACTCTTTAGTTTGTAGCACAGAACCTTCAGCCTCCTGGTGTAGATCTTTTGGTCTCCTGATATAGACTCACGTGGGACACCACAGTGAGCTCCAGGCCCTCAACTGGATCCTTTGGCTTTCCAGTGCACAGAGACCATTTTCACTCTTCCACACCTGACTCAGTGGGCAGCCATTGTGGGCCAATCTTCTACATTCTTATGTATTTGCATATATTGCGTTAAATGTTTCTCTAGTAAGCTCTAACTGACACTAAAACATGATCACACTCACAGTTTTAAATCTGGTATGATTGGCAAGATCATCATCAATAAACTTCGTGGTTCTAATAATATTTGCCTCTTAGAAATGTATCTTTTTTAATTCATCAAGTACTTTGCCCTTATCATAACTCCTACAAATGATGAAATCTTTTTTATGATGTAAAATGAAGGTATAAGTCAGTTAAACAGCTAGGAAAAGAAGTAGAACAAGTTATGTCTACTTATGAGTTACCATGGAAACAAAATCCAGACTGAAATCTACTTCCAGTCTCCATTCATAGGCCTAATCTGCGTTGAATCAGCTCAAAGAGAATGGAAAGGTTAGAATATAGTCAATTTTCAAATGTCTTTGTGTTTTAACACATACACACACACACACACACACACACTGCTACCTGTATACCTGCTAACCTACATGCTTGCCTACCTCTCAAACTAATGATGAATAATCTTCAGATGATACAGTCACTTCTTGATACCCCATTTCAATTAATTTAGGTGTGTCAAGATAATTAAAATAAAACCCAATTTTATACTCCAAACAGTACAGAATCATGAGTTTCACATAGCACATTAATAAGCTGTATATCTTATCACTTTATTAATTATGATGTTTACACCATTATTTCTCCAACCCAAGACTCTGTGATTTGTACAATATATAAAAATCTCCCAAGAACATATTTCTAAAAGTATTCTGCTCTCATAAACACTATAATTAAATAGGTAAGAAAAAAAATCTATCATAGATCTTGTACACTGAAATTGAAAATCCTGTCCCATGCTGTCTTCAATCTAAAGTACAATTCCTTTTCCTCTACCATTCTCTCATGTACTACTGTAAGGCTGTACTGGAAATTACCTCTTCAGATTTTTGTTTGTTTGTTTGTTTGTTTGTTTTGTTTTTTCTCTGGTACCGGGAACTGAACTCACGACCTTGCGCTTGCCAGGCAGGCGCTTTTGCCGCTGAGCTAAATCCCCAGCCCCCAGATTTTAGTTTATATGAAAACAAATATGACAAAGGTTTTCCCTTATGCAACTTTCTAGGGTTGTTCTGTGTGTGTATAGCTAGAATATTACAGATGAAGTTCATAGTGAAGGCATTCACATAAGTTTCCTTTCTCCTTAATACCTTATGAAATAGATGCTTTATTAACATGAAAGGGTGAGTCATGATGACCCCCTTTGACTTCCTATAAAAGCCACTTTATGAGTCTAAAGTCATCTAACAGATTTTCCAATGGGAAATTTGATGACATTTGTCCCAGTAATAGATTGGCTTCCAATGTGACGGTTTTGCATTGGAGCAAAATGACTATAGATCTTGATCTTTTTCAGTTTTTACCAAATAAGTACTAAAGTATTAATTCTTCCTATCTGGATAAATTGAAATTTCAGAAATACTCTTCTGCAAGTCCTGTCAGGGCAAAGAAATTACAACCCCAAGATGAAACTATTAGAAGTATCTTGCTGAGTATGTAATCAAGCATGGTGACAGCACTCACCACTCTGGATAACAAGCTCCAGTAAGGGTTAATATGCATATCTGTAAGAACTGCACTTGCTGCAGAAACTTGTGTCTGCAAGATGGAACAGTCCTTATGTGCGTCAACAGGAAACGTCAACCACTGCTTCAGACTTCCTTATATCACAGTTATCAGATCATTAGTTCCTTCTGTCTTCAAGCCAAGAGGCAACTTAGGGTTCCCCTTGTGAGGTTCATTTGTATTAGACAGTTTTCTGGTATTGTAGCAAAACAGAAGAAGCTGGATAGTTCTTAAGAGATTTATTTATTTTATTTTAAGAGGTTTATTTATTTATGGAGGCTAAAAGTCCAAAAGTATGCTGCTGGTTCTATTGAGGGACCCACTGGCTACATTACATCACGGCAGGAGCTCATGTGTGCTGACACCTCTGCTTATAAAGCCAGGAGGATTCAATCACTTAATCCTAATCATTTCCCAAAGACCTTACCTCTGAACAGAACAGTCAGATCAAGTGTCCATCCTCTTAATGCCTTGCAATGGAGATTAAATTTCAACAAGAATTTTTAGAGGGCCACACAATACTCAAGCCATAACACCCCTGATTTCATAAGTGGCTGACTTGGTTAAGTGATTTGCATAAAGATATTTAAGAAGCGGATAAAAAAATCAAACAGGGAAGCCATTTCTGTTTTTATAACATCTTTCTTCCAATGAACTAAATCCTCATGACTCAGAAATTCAAGTGGAGTCTTTCAGTTGTAAGTATGGTTGGATGTTCTAAATAGTGATCTCTACTGGTCTATGAAAACTATAAGCATTCCTTCCAAAACAGTCAGGATACTTTCTAGCATATCACTGACCATTTAAGAACAAAAGGCTATACTTCCTCCTCATGTCACTCAAACTGCTCCTCTGGTTCACTTGGACTAATCTCTTTTACTGATATCAAAACTATCTTTTTTCTTTTCCTACAAGTGTTCACTCTGAGTCAGTGTTTGGGAGGCTGGAGGTCCAGTTTGGGTATGTTTATATACCACGCCATCTTATGCAGACTACGTATCCTGCCCACACTTCTACCACCCACTTTAACATGCTAATGCATAGGCCTATTCAGTTCTTTATTTGATAGCTGGTCACTCAGTTCAGGCAGCCCATGAAAATGTGTATGGTTAATTTTTGACCATATATTATGAGGTTAGAGTAGGGAAAAAAATTCCTAACTTTGACCTACTAATAGTTTCTGGGCTATAGGATTTACTAGAAGTTCGTCTAAGCTCTAAAATTCTTCAACTATTTTTGAAATGCTACCTGAACATATCAATAGAATAACATTTTTATCCATTCTACTTGGTCTTCAGTTTACCTAGAGACCAAGGTATCACGAAAATTTTTATGTTAACTGTCTTCTGGTTATGTATTATCAAAAAATAAAAATAAACCAAACCCCCATCACGTTCCCTGTAGCTGGTCTGCACAGTTATTGCCTCCTTGAGCTGCCACCTAATTTTTTTGCTACCTGAGCCCTCCAATATCCTCTTGCTAACTGCCTTTCTGGGCCTCCTCTACCACATACTATTGATATGAAACTAGAGAGAACAACATGCAAGGAAATCAGATCCAAAAGGGAACAGCTCATCCAAGGGAATTTGGGCAGCTCAAGGTCACGAGCACAGAATTTAAGTCACAGGTCAAAGACCAATGAACATTCTCAGATCAAAGGAAAATATCAAACTCATTTAGTAAAGATTAGAAGGCAAGTATTAATTCAAAGTCTAACAAGAAGTGTGGCAAGTGCTTCAGATTATGAACACATAAGGGTAAGCAAGGCCTGGTTTCATTTTAGTTGTTTCTATCACTCAAGGTTTGCAGGTAAGGTAAAAGATTCAATTTAATTCTAAGAGATTTAAGTACAAGTTATGATCTTTGTACCTATATGGTTGTCACTCTAAACAATGTCAGCAATTACTGTTGCTATTAGTGTTACCACAGCAACTATGCCTAGTACTGTAAGGGGTACTGATTTCATGCCTGGCATTTCACTAAAACTTCTCATGTATCATTTCACTTAGTCTTCATGGCAAACTTGAGGATGTTACAATGTGAGCAATTACTGTTGCTATTAGTTACCACAGCAACTATGACTAGTACTGTAAGGAGTACTGATTTCATGCCTGGCATTTCACTAAGAGTTTTCATGTATCATTTCACTTAGTCTTTATGGCAAACTTGGGGATGTTACCATTATCTCTATTTTACAGATAAGTAACCTTTGAGAAGGAGTGTGACTTGCTCAATTCTAGTTTACAACTGAGGCAGACAAGTTCATATTCAATATCCAACCCTCAAGTTTGTTTAAAGGATTCACCTGACATCTATATTGGTTTCCTAGGGCTACTGTAGTAAATTAATTGATGAAATAGAAATTAAATGGAAATTTATTTTCTCGTAGTTCTGAAGCTTGAAAGTTATAAACCTAAGTGTCCACAGTGCCGTGGAGGTTCATGTTACAGGCTCTAGGGAAGCATTTGTCCTTGCTTCTTCTGTTTCTCTCATTTGTCTCAGCAATCCTAGGCATTCCTTGACTTGCAACAGCAGCCCTCTGATTTATGCCAATACCTTGCATGGCAAACCCCCATGTGAGTAACTGTGTGCCTTCTCCTTTTCTGATTAGGTTAAGAGCCATTAGACTTAGATCCTACTGTAATCCACTTAGATTAACTACATATATCTGCAAGAATCCTATTTCCAAATAAGATCTTCACTCTGAGATAAAAGGTGGACATCAATTTTGAGGGAGACACTATTTAATCCACTACTATCCTTTCTAGATACCTAGCTACAGTGTGGGTCATTAATAATTACAATGGATAATTAGTCATTATAATAGTTATAATTGTTAATGAAGGGCTATCCATCAAGCAATTTATTTCATTCATAGCTGTTATTTATTTAAAATAGTAAGAGCAGTAAGAGAATCTCTGTCCCTTGAGTTATCTGCTGTGTTTGTATTGAGAGCATCATTCTCTTGTTAGTGTGTGTGGTGCTTCTTTCCATAGGAAATAACTTCAATTCTCTGAGCATAGTTAGTGTGCCAAATCACACTTCAACTTCGAAAATCCTAAGAATACTCTCAAAGCCCAGGCTCACAAGGTTAATGCTGCCATTTAGTCCAAGGAGCGATTCCGACCTTTAATTTAAAAAGTTAAAGGTATGTATATATATATATATATATATATATATATATCCAAAAAGAGGCAATAGAGAGGTCTGGTCAGTGTTAGCTTTTGGTCCAGATCAAAGCTACATAACTCCAATAAATATGAGTAATGTGGATCAGAACTTGTCTATAATAACAGTGCTATATGGTCCTTTCAAGAGAGGTTTACTGTTGTACTAGAGTATGTGTTTGGAGGAACGTTGAAGAAGTGGCAATCTGCTTTAGAACAAGATGAGGAAAGGAGAATCAGACTCCTCAAGACAATGCTAAGTGGAAAATAACCCTACCTCTCCATCATCCCTGTGTATCTCAGTGTCAGCCTTTGCCGCTCAGTGATCGTACATCTTTGCTCTGAGAGCGAAGAAACTTGATATCCTGTTAAATAGGTGAGCGGAATTCTGAGTCTTACTCCTTGTCCTTCCGTCCTTCAGAGCCAGCGGGGACAGTAATGACCTCATGTGACAAGACCTTCTAGTTTGGCTAGAGCTACTTTTGTTGCAAAGTGCTGAGCAAGGACCTGGCATAACGGACTGTGTAAAAGTTACCTGTCATCTCTAGCCTCATTTCATAGATGATAAAGTGAGGACTCAGGCAAGGCATTCATTAAAAAGAAAAAAGAAAAAACACTTTAAAGAGGCCTTTAAATCACTCAGATACACAGAAGGCAAGTATGTAGAAAAAAATTAGTGAAGATTTTAGTAAAATTTGTGCCCAACAAGGAATAATAGTTTCACCTTTTAACTTTAAAATTCAGTGGAGGCCTTTGACTATGTCAGATGAAAAGTGAAATCCTGAACATTTCTTTTCAAAACTTGTGTGATTTTTTCTCCAGAAGGATAGCAGAATAAGCACAGTCTCCAAAGCATTCAAGTATAAATACTTTGAGTCCAAGATCAGGAGTTGATGCTAGAGCTACAGGTCAATCAGATTTTATGGTTGTCATACACATCACGATTTTCTGAAACTTGCCACATGTGCTAGTTGAACAGCTAGATCTTTTGGCACCAGTACTAAGACGAAAGTCTGGGGTCACTGATGGTATTCCTGATATCATCTTCTGTATAATGTCTCCACATTGACATACAGATTTGAACATTATAGCCTAGAAATTTGTTTCAATTTAATAACAATGTATTATGCTTGCTGCAAAGCCAGAGAGCCTGGCTCCTGGGTGCAGGAATGAGAAACAGCAGCGTAAAGAACAGAGAAAGATATAGGGTGTCGGCAGAGAAAAATTGTTGAACAGGATAAGGATAGGAACAGGAACTAGATTTATACTAAAGCCAGAAGGACAGGGCAGATGTATTATGAATCCAAAGACTCAGGGGAAGGTGATTTATACTTCATGAAAGAAAGTAGGTTGCAAAGTCTGAGTTCAGGGGGGCTTAAAATAGAAGGCAAGGTGTGATGCAAGGAGCTGGAGAATCTCCTACATTCTTGTGCACAGCTGTATGTACTCTCGAAATGCCTGCTTCCTTGGCCATGGGGGAGAGGTGATAGAAGAGGCTTGAGGTTTGCTGAGATTGTCCCCTGAAAAGCTTCATTTCTTTTCAAAGTATGACCACATACTTCTTACCTCACACATTTAGTGTGCCACGTAGGCACTTTAAGTACTATGACTTTTAGGTGAGAAATGGAGGGCACAATTGGATTTTAGTTTCCTTTGTAAGATCAATATACAGTTGCCAATTTACCGTAATGCCCCGGGCAAGTGTTGGGTACATTGGAAATAACAGAAGATACCATGTAGGTCACATGGCCAACAAACAGGTATGTGAGAAAACTGCATCTTTTAATTCATAATTCAGTTTCCATTACATCCTTATAATCTTCTGATTAGACACACAATCTTCAAAACTGTTTGATGGAAAAGTATTAACTATGGAATGAGCAGGCAAGGCAAGCAAAATAGATTTGTTTTCTGGTGCTTACATAAGGGCTAATCTCTAAGAGAGATAATGACAGTATTATAATAAGTGTCATGATCTCTTAGAGCCTATGTTACAACTGATGTATTTCCAGGATAGGAAAAAAAGCAAAAATGTCAAGCACTTAAATATTGCACAACTACTATAAGCCAAGCTATAAATGTAGTAATAAACAAACAGATATGGCCCTTGCCATCCTAGATTTTTTAACTAGGGGAGATACAGTAAAAAATATATTTTAGAAGTTGTTATTTATTAAAACACACAACTATGAACACATATTGCTAGCTAGTACAATTCACCACATGGTAAGATAGTTGTAGTTTAGAACAACCTAGAAGATGCAATTGCAGTATTATTTACAGAACATGGCATGACACTGCCTTCAGATTTCATGTCATAACACCATGATTGAAGGCTTCAATGTCAGAGTCAAATTTAGATCTCCCACTTAAAGATTATGGTAATCAAAAACTCTTCTGTCGCTGAATCCCAGCCTATTTGAAATATACTGCACTCCCACAGTAAAATAAGAAAAACAATACAAGCCGTGTTTCCTCTTTCTTATCTTTTCAAAGAGGGTTTAATATGTTTTTCCTAGGTTGATTTTTAAAAATTGACAAGTGCATTATACCTCATGCAAAACTACTTTACACTTTTCTGACATGTGTAAGAGAAAAGTAACTCAACATCTAAGTAAAACAAGGAAGAAAAAGGAACATGTACATTAAAGTCTCAGTTCTGCCATATGTAACCTATCTTATCTTCAATCTTCTTATAAAATGGGAGCCACTACCAGGAACATGCTCTTGGTTGTGGGAATTAAACACACACAAAGAAAATTCTAGCCTGAAGCCTGTCACAGCTTTAATAAATTTCTACAAGACATGTATTTTCTCTCTAGCATCAGATAATAAAATATATATATATATATGTATATACACACACACACACACACACACACATACATATTTGTAAGGTTAGCTATCTATATTGCATGTAAAGTACATTTTAGTTTTAGAAACTCCTGAAGGTAACTTAAACTAAACTTTATCTAACATTTAAAGCTTTTATTTCTACCTGTCTTAGTTACTTTTTTCATTGCTGAGACAAAATACCCGGCAACCAAAGTTAATGGAGGAAAGGTTTATTTAGCTCAGTTTGTAGAGGTTTCACTCCTTAATTGGCTGGCTCCCAGGCAGGATGGTTTGGCAGAGGGCCCTGAGAGGAGAACAGTTCATGGTGCCCACAAGATAACACGAACAACAAGGGAGCGAGAGAAGAATCTTTCTGTCCTTTATATCTTATGCAAGCTACCTGCCCTAGGGCAAGTGCAGAACTGACACCATTAATCCTAGCCAGAACTATGCCAAACCAGTCAGTGGACTGATTTGCTAATCACACACGCTTAATCCCAGCATCACACACTCTAGATCCAGCCACCTCTGAAGAAGCCCTAAAACCGCATGAAACTTTGGAGGGACAAGTAGACACAAATCATAGCAATACCTTTGAATTTTTGAAGACTTACAAATTACTTTTATCACTAAAGTTGTTAATTACCTTCCTTATAATTATGCAATACAATTAATATTTGCTTGAAATACTTTGTGGTCAGATATTATGCTAAGTACTTACGACTTCATCTTAGTTGACTTCAGCTGTCATCCCATGAGATGCATTTTGTTATGATAGCAGTTTTACCCTTGTGCTTAAGAGGCTGGGAGTATTTGTCTGTATTCCCAGAGTTGTGTGGATAGTCAGCAGGGAAGCCAGCAAGATTTGGGTTTGACATCTGACTCTGGCTCATGTTATTAGCTGAAATATGTCTTTACCTTTAGCATAACATTAGCATCTTATCATAGGTAAATTCTCAGTTCATAGAATCATAGTTCTTAATCATGTGTCTTGAAATTATCCCCATATAGTGGAATGGTGAGATCCCTGAAAAACATTATTCACTTACTTAAAAATAAGATCTGAAACAGGTATATTTTTCAAACAATTTTCTAATAAAATAACTCCATAATCCTAGTCATTCAAATTTGTATTTTCTAATAGGAAATGGATAATTACATAAATTATCTGGAAACTGCTAAAAAACTCTAGCAGTCAAAGCCCTATTTTCAGTCCCAAATGTAGACTATTTTCCCTAAGCACTGTGCTTCTGCACTTTGGGTATCACTGTGTAACTTCAGTTGTCTACTCCATTTTTGGAAATAACAATCTATCCTAAGAGATTCTTTCGGCTTTTGAAAATTCAGCTTCAGAGGCATGGAAATAATTCCCACATACCGACATAATGAGAAGTGCTGGCTTAAGGGAGATTTCCAGAGATGATTGGTTCCAGAAGTTGAATGAAGCTTTCAAGTTGACAAGTATGCTTGCCAAAGGGCTTCAGTGAAAGGCCCTTTTCCAGCTGCTTTCTCATCGGGTACTAACCCACAAGATGGTTAACTGACTTGCCCAAATGCCTGTCAGTCAGACCTTCAAAGCTTGTTTCTTCTGGGCCAAATGTTATACAGCTCTCCACCTGGGGTTACTAAAATGCATGAACAGGGAACAGTGTTCCCAGAGCCCTCAGAGCCACTAAAGCAACAGAGGTCTTCTAAAATGGCAAAGCTACTTGTTATCATGTGGTACGAAATTCTTTTAATAGGAAAAAACCATGAAAACATAAAATAGAGAATAATGATAAAGCTAATACGATTCTGTAGAACTGAGACCCTACTTCCTGGTGTCGGAGGAAAATGGAATGCCACTATGTGAGTTCTCCAATGATCACACTAACCCAGCACAATAGATATTATTTTATGAATACTGTTTGCCTTCTGGCTGAAAACTGAGCCAATATGATTTTGAGTCTCTAGAATACTCTGACTAAAGGTAAATTGGCTGTGACCATTTTCCCAAACATCAGGTCAAGACCCACGAGAGGGCTGTGAAGTCAGTTTAGTGGGTCATGGTGTATGTGTGTAAGAAAAAGGAATGGAGAAGAAAATATCACAGTGCTTTGTGTGTAGTAAGGATATTTTGTAGAATATTGCAGTTGTGTGGATCTTTTATTATGAGACCCATTTTAAAAAACTGAAAGCTGATTCTTTTATTAGCATGTGTGCAGTACATAAAGATTAAATAATGCATCTCAATATGTTCTGTATCCCTTTGCCCTTCTTTCCCTCCTGCTTCCTTCCATCTTTTGGCCCCCTTCCCATTTACAGATTCTACTATATCTCCCTATTTCCTGATTTGATGGGTAGAAAATCCAGAAAAGGTTCACCTTATTAGCAACAAACTAGATACCTACAGACTATTATACAGGATTGGTGGTAGAAAGGCTGGTCCAAAAATTTACTCTCCCACTTCACAGTACAGTGAATCAAATTCCTAGCCCAATCAAAATCAGAATCTCTGCACATAGACAAAACTAGACTAAGAACCATTAGTATGTCATGGTAATACAACTCTGAGTAGGTGGGGTTTTTTTGTTTTTTGTTTTTTTAACTACAGTACTTGATATAAGTTGAAGTCAAGAGAGAAAAACATACATTCTATGAAGTTACCTAGACTTGGGTATTGGGTTTGGAGAACATGGGTTTACGAACATTTTAGCAGGATTTAAAATAGTTACTTTAGATCTTAGAAAAAATTACAGAAATTATCTAGGTATCTCTGTCTGACTCTTTCAAGGCCTTATAGCTCAAAGAACAGAAAATAAAAGTGGCTCTAATAGATTCCAAATCTATTGTTCATCCCACTGCACTTCCCTGCCTTAGCTTCTAGCTCACTGATATTAACCACCTTTGTGCCCAGGAACAAGCAGGAGGGGGGGATATGAAGAGCCGGGAAATAAAAATCTTACCAGGAAAACACTGAATCATTTGGTTATTTCATTTAGGAACTGCCTCAGGAAACAAATGTGTTGTTTAGTACCTAAATCCTGGGGCAGGTGGGGGATATCATATGTGAGCTAGAAGAGACCTTAGGGACCATATGGTCTGCCTCTTAGGCCTGGAACCGAAGTCCAGGTAGGAGAGACTTCATGAAGATCACACAGCAGCTTAGAGGAAGAGAAATGACTCAAATCCCAGTGGCCTAATTCTCAGCCTATGGATTTTCCCATGATATCAAACTCACTTTTCTTTATAAGGATGGATCAAGACAAAAGTCAAAACAATAGTAAAATGTCCCAAACCTACCATAGGCCAATAATGCAAGCATCAAATAACAAAAATTTCTCTTGAAAACTAATCAGCTGCTATCAGAAAGGATTACTAACTGTATGTGTGCTACACAGCAGTGAAAATGTGCTCAGAAAGATAAAGGTCCACCCATTTCTTAAGGCTGGATTATTTCCCAACCAGTCTTCATCTCCTAATGTACTCTGGGAAAATTGCATCACTTGGATATCTGATATAAATATTAGTTTGTGACTTTTAGATCATGTTCTCCTTTAACAACGTTTTTACTTTTGAGTTTTTGAATAGTCATGTTCTACTGCCATAAAAATAGACTCCAGAGGCTTACTTGGATTATAAGAGTTCTTTTGGAATATATTATTCCCAGAAAACACAACTGATCAATATTAGTGAGCCACATTATTACGAGTTGTTTTAATAGGCAAGGAGGATAAAAATGAAAAAGTTAGTAAATTAAACCACTCAACTGCTCTTTAGTGTATGAATTCATATACTGCAATAGACATTCTTGCTGTGCTGAATCCACACCCATACTGGAGATCAATGTAAGTCGGCCTGCTTAATGGAATTTATAGAGCACATCAAGTAAAACCACTGACAAGCAGAAACTTGATGACCAAGCTATGGAGATATTATTGATGAAAACGTCTACTGTCTCCTGAACAGTAAGTCTAACACAGATGTACACTCACTCATTTTTAGAAATAATAGCAGTTTTATTTAAGTTCTATAGTAAAAGTGACCTGCATTAAAACCCCAGCTCTGACATTTTTGTAGGAATAGAGTTTTGAGACTGAGAGCATCTTACTCAGCTTTTTAAATTATAAAATGTTGATATTAGTTCCCTTCATTTTGTCAAAATATTTTAATAGGTATTACATGTTCATGATGTACAAAAGAATGTCCAATAAGACAACTCTCTCCTCCCTGTCACAACCATGCAGTGCTTCTCCCTAGAACAACTACCAGTACCTAATTCATGAGTTCCCTTCTAGAAATATTCTATATTCTATCTGTAAACACACACACACACACACACACACATACACACACATTTACCTACATATATTTTTAAAAATTATATTTGAGTTTGTAGCTTTGGGCTTATCAGTTAGAACACAGATAAAATTTGTAAAGCATTTAATTCATATTCATAGTATTGATAAGTTCTTCAAAGCATTGTAAAAAACAGTGTATGACAGTACAAGGCTCATTGGTCCCCAAACACAAGATGCAGTAGCTGGGAGGAAGCCATCGCCCACTAGGAGGAAGAACATCTGATAGATCATTCAGCTGACACACTGGGTGGTACTGATGATTCCAACCATCTGCTTCTTTTCCTTCCATTGCCAAAGCATCATCAATTTTCTTTGCAGGGATCAAGTTCCACCCTCTTCTGTAGAATGTCTTCTTGATGGAGAGAATACATGTGACTAAAGAAAGTTCAAGACAGACAACTGCTAGGTTTTTGCATCAGTGAAATAATTGCAAAGTTCAGCTAGATCTTGGAAGTCAAAGGGAATTGTTAAGATTAAATGAATAGGCATCATTGAATTCAGCTTAATAAATCAAAAATCTCAAGAAATGCAAATCTAGTTTTCATAATTATTAAACATTAGATGTGAAAGACTTCTGCATAGATAACATTATTGTTCCTGATTCGCATTTCTACTTTTTTTTAATGCCCTTTGATACCTATTTTCTCAATTTTTTGTGCTAAGGCTAGTATAAATTTTAAATCTTTGTTTCTGTTATTAATCATTTAGCAGGTTTTAGCCAAAGGAATATAGGAGAAAGAGAGAGTGATACAGTTTTTATCTCAGACCATAATGTTTACTGAGTGTTTCTATTTAGCCATCTGTGCTTTATAAGATCACTGAGAAGTTCTGCAATTGATGACCTACAAAGGATAAAAGTCACATGACATATTAAAATTGGATCCTAGAGAGAAGAAATACCATGAGTAGATCAACTGAATGCCATCTATCTGTAAATTTATGAGACTATATGACCAGTGAAATTTGATTTGGTTTGTTACCCAGTACTATAATGGATATAGCTGATTCATAAAGCTTCATAGATCATTATCCTGCCCAAAGTGAAAGATATTTTGCATGTTTCAGTTTAGCACAGTGACAGGTACAGAGTGGGCATTTATATTTTGTTGGATTGTATCAAACCTAATTCAGTAATTTATTGTCAGATGAGAATCTCCCTTGGTTGAGAGAGATAAAACTTCTTGCCTAACATCATACCCCTAAGTAGTAGGAAGTGTAGAAGTGGATATTCCTGTATCCCAAAATAGAGAAGAATTATATTAATTCAGGGTTTCCCAACCTTATCACTGTTGATATTTGGGGCATTTCTAATCCCTACTCCCCAGATGTCAGGGACACCCCCACCCCAGTTGCAAAATCCAAAATGTCTCCAGACATTCCAAATATCCCATGAGGAAAAAAATTTTCCATACTTGAGAATGAAAGTACAGCCCCATACTTTTGACTGACAATAGTTCAGATCAACAGGAGGACTTCAAATACAGCTTACTTCAAGGTGACCAGACTTCCACAAGAAATATTCAGTCTGTCACTGTGAACTTTAATTTTACCTCTCGACATACATTGATTTTTGAGGGAATACTGTGAAGAATGTTCTTATTTGCACTGTTGTTGAACCTGAAAATTGTGAAAAATGATCCTATGACTTTTTACTAAATTCCATATATGTTAATTGATTGTTATACTCCACCTTGTTACATCGCTACCCTGAGAAATAACCTGACTCTAGCTTGTTCTGCAGGCTGGATTCTGGGCCTCAGCAAATTTGATACGGGCTCCCAAAGCCTGGCCATGCTGTGTTCTTCACCATTACAATGCTCTTCATCATCATCCTTCATCATGAACCACCACATCACTCACTGGAGAAAGAACGGCCAGTCATCACTCAGATGTTCCAAAAAGCGTGTCTCGCAGTAGTTTTATTTTCTTATCTGGAGTATATTCAGTTGAAGTCCCTTATGGAAAGTAAACCAGGGTTGGAAAATGATTCTAAGTTGTTTATTGATGAGAACTTCAACTTCAAAGCGCTTTCAAAAGAAGTTTGTTGCTAAGGGCTGAAGTGAATTTTCCATATCAAGACTTAATTCTCTTAAGGGCTTAACTGTTTTTCCTGCTGCTTCTATTTCCAGAAATAACCAAAAAGTCTACAAAATGTGTCAGTGGCACCAGTGATCAGATAGAAGCCTGTATTATGAAGTACCAGATAAGGCTTTTCTGCTAAGTCTAAAACAAACTACAGAAACCCTATAAGCCTTTCTTTTGAATTAGCATGATTAAGTGGACCTTTCATTTCTTTATAACTCATGCCCTTGCTATAATTTTACCACGAATTGTTATTCTTTGGGCAAGGGCTTATAACCTCTTTGAGGATACTCAAAAGTGTTGAAATGTAAATGATAGTATGGTCTGTTTTTTAGAAATGCTGTTAGAAGCAAACTATAGCTTCAAAAGAAATATTTCACAAAGGCAAAATAGTTGCTGACACTATTTAAGGAGCACTACTTAGGTCTGGCTCAGCAGGGTTTAATAAGGAAGGGGAAATTTCCCATCTCCAGAGGAATAGAAGCAGAAGATGTACCTGTGCTCCTCTCACACAGCCTTGTCTGTGGACTCACAGCCGAAGTAGGACCGAGAGCGGAGAATTCCAGGCATCAATCTCCCAATCTGTCTTCCCTGTGATTCCCCATTACCCTGATCAAAAGAACAACAACAACAAAAAACCATAAGCCAAGATGTCTCAACACACATTGCTATTATTTTCTTTATTAATCATTAAGAAAGTATTATTATTTTTCCATTGCTGCTGTAAAAAATCACTACAAACTTAGTGGCCTAGAACAATGCACATTTATGATCTTACAGTTCTGTAGGTTTTAAGTTGGTAAGGATAAACCCAAGGTGCCCCAAGAACTTCTTTTCATCCTGGAGACTTCAAGGAGAAAGTTTTCTCTCACATTCAGAAATTAGTTCCTTTCATTGCAAGACTGAGGGTCTCATCTCCTTGCTGACTGTCAACTGAGGGTCTTTCCCAGCATCCACCGGCCACCTACATGCCTAGGGTTGTGATGTCCTTTCTCCACCAGCAAAGCTCGCAGTGGTACTTGATCTGTTGTAACCCATGAAATGAGAGTTAATAAAAAGAAGTACTAGAATTGGATTAGGGGACTTTTAAAGAAAGATGAGAATTTTAAGCATCAGATTTACACTAATTAAGTGGTAGTTAAAGGCTGTTAGTTTATGTGAGTTAGTCAAATAGCTCTAGAGAACTTTCAAGTTTCTTGGGACACAGATGTTTCTCAGGCTAAGTTCAGGTCTATATTATTTGAATCTAAGTTAAAATAAAATAAACATAAGATAAATATGTAAAGTTATTTTTGGGGGGGTACCAGGAATTGAACTCATGGCCTTGTGCTTGCCAGGCAGGTGCTGTGCCACAGAGCTATATCCCCAGCTCTTAAAAATGTAGGTTTATAAAAAGTTATGCTCTGCTATATTTTAAAAATTAACTCATTTTTATAAATATATGACATTATTACCAGAAGAATTGTACCTTCAGATATAAACACTATTTGTGAACAGTTTAATGAGTAAAAATTCTTTAGGGGGAAAAATAGATATGAAATATGTTGAACCTAAAATTAATTTTATTCATAATTCTATTTTACTGTTTAAATCAATAAAATCTTTGAGAATTTCCAGTTAGTGAATTTTATCAGTAGTACTACTAATTTTGAAGTAAGAATTAGATTTCTTAAAACTAATTCTAAAAGAACAATAATTCTAAAAGACTAATAATAATAATTATATGTATATACATAAACAGAAGAGGCTATATATAATATGTAGACCATAGATTCACAGGTTGAGCATGCCTAATCCAAGAATCTGAAATCTGAAGTGCTTCAAGACTCTGAGACTTTCTGTTGATGCTCAAAATGCTTTGGATTTTAGAGTAGTTTAGATTTTACATTAGGAATGCTCAACCAGTAAACTCTATACATGTATTCCAAATCCAAAGGAAAAATGTAAATCTGAAATACTTCTGGTCCTAAGTATTTTGGCTAAGTGGTAGTAAACCTACATATTATCTATACAGAAATACAGAGAGAGACAGACAGACATACAGACAGAGACAGAGACAGAGAGAGAAAGAGAAAGAGAGAGACAGAGGCAGGCAGGAAGGCAGACACTGATATGGATGCAAAGCTTTTTACTGATCCAGACTAGATAAAAACATAGATGATTAATAGGTCTTGAGCTTTTAATTTTCAATTTTGTCCTAGCAAATTTAGGACAAGTTTGTCCTACCTTGAAACTAAAATAATGTTGGCATTCTATAAGGCTTTTTGATGGTCAAAGAGCAGAGAGCAGAATTCCTACTCCTTGAGCCAAGGGGCATAGAACCTTAGATCAGGGTTCCAAAGTTGGCAACATGCAGGTGCTTGAGAACTCACACTGTGTGGCCCCTCTGTTTCCTATAGTAGCACAGAACTCATTTCTGTCTTTCATTGCTTTTTCTAATTCAAGGAGGACAACTGCAATTCAAGGAAGACAATCTTCAAAGATATTCATTAAGCTACATTTTCTAGGGTGCAGATTTTATATATATATATATATATATGAAAGAAATATATTAGATGAAAATCCCTTGGGCACTTTCTTCCAAGATAGTGGAGTGATTAACAATTTAATATGTCCAGCTTTGCTCTTTTTCTATGGCAAGAACAGAGGGCTCTGCTCCTCTTTTGGAGATGTTTCCATGTGAGAAGACTTAGCATCTGAGAGATTCTACACATTTGACAATGTATGGGTTTATTTCTCTTGGACATATTTGCTGATAGGAAGGTGTACCCCTCCTAGAAGAATGATCCAAGGGGGGCGGTATCCTTGCATTTGAGTGATAGGAACAGAGACCCAAACAACAGTGTGAGCTGGTGGATGGTCACTGGCTGACTTCACAAATCCACTTTGCTTCTAGGCTAGACCAGCCTTTAATGTATGTTTCAGTTGCGATTATCCAGAGAAACAGAACAATGTAACACACACCTTCACAGGCCTCACCATGAAACTTACTTTAGAGGTCTTCCAGGACTTCAGCTCCATATAGGTCTAGAAGCTGAGCAGAGTGGCAGGGTGGGTCCTGAGGAGGCAGAATTGTCTTGCATGGCCAGTGCGTGGGCGGAAGGGGACATTATAATTTCCTCAGGCAATGAAAGTTAATCTCTGACAAAGGTAGGAAGGCTAATACCACTGGGACAGGAGCTAGTTCTTGTGTGTTTGGGGAAGCATTCTACACTGGTAAAGAAAATTAATAAGAACCTAGGAGCTCAGTGCCCTCAACTTTGTCAGGGTCTTCCTACATGTCTCTGTCTTAACTAATAGGATCACATTCTTTTTTTTGTTTGTTTGTTTGTTTTGTTTTTCTCCGGTACCGGGAACCGAACTCACGACCTTGCGCTTGCCAGGCAGGCGCTTTTGCCGCTGAGCTAAATCCCCAGCCCCTAGGATCACATTCTTTCTCATTCACTGCCCCCACTGTAATAGTGGACACTTGGTCACAGCTGAAAGTTCAACTTGTGGTATAATTTAGCTAGTTGCATGATGAGGTTCTACATTTGTCACAATTTTGGCTCACAGCTACAGGAGATAAGAGCCTCTTTCAGGCACACAAAGAAGATTTGAAGTGATTTCTACAATGCTTGAGCTGCAGATTCAAATCCCTGAGTTCATCCTCTTCTTTTACCTCTTTTGTTCAATGACATGAGCAATAACCAACCAACATCATGATATAAATTCATTTACTAAATATGTAAATTACAGGATTACCTACCTCTGTTCTTCTATGTGACTGGTTAGTAACATCCTCTATAAATATTTTGTGTATCTTTATAAGAAATACAGGCTATGGACTGTAAGGTGTCTTTTCCACTGGAAATAGTGTCATTGGAATCATTAAATATAATCAGTTTACAAGGCCAATGCCAGAAACAGAAACCTCAGAAGTAACTAATAGAATTCATAATTAAAATTATGTTCCTGTAGAATTATTCTCAGTTCCAAAAATGTGTGTCACTTAAGGTTCTCCAGAGAACTGGAACCAGTAACAGATATGTCACAACACCCTTCATTTTACACACTTTGCATTTTACTGGTGCAGAAACAGATTCAGATGCAAGCTCACTTAGTGATGTTCACCCAGCTGACTAAAGGTAGACTTGGCTATCTCACTGAGACAGACCACGTGCACTGTTACTCTCATCATACTGTGTTTAATAAATGAGGAATAACAGAATATATTTCAATTGTGTGGGATGTCTAAGAAATAGCTAACTCTATTTAACTAAGAGATAGACAATTCAGCAAATGGAATAATTTAGTCTACGAATTTCATTGCTCTATTTTGGAATAAAAACATCTTTGAGGAAGGACTAACCAAGTTGGGAGGTCTCTCACCCCTGTGCTTTCAGAAACATAGCACTTTATCAGCCACCAGTCTTAGTTTAGGAGACTATCTATCACAGTGTAGCACACTTGAAAAGCTCTCACAGAAGTGCAGACGTAAAGTGCTTGCTGATGATTTTAGTAAAGCAGAAGAAACATAGGGAAAAACATAAAATCTTTTCCTGAAACTGCATAAGATAGAAAATATTTCTCCACCAACAAAATATCTAACACCTGTTTCCGAAGTGCTGCCTTGATGCAAATAATGAACTAGAGCAGAATCAGAAAAATAAGAAACAGCCCACATTTATAAAAGTCATTACTAGGGAAAATATGAACTCTTAGATACCTCTTTGGAGTCTTCAATTGCCTCTCTAAACAAAATTAAATGAAGCTGTTGTGTAAATCTGAAAGCCTCCTGCTAAGTGGTCAGCAAACAAACCATAAATGTTAGTCATAGCTATGCTCCTGAAACCAAGCTGTGTGTTTTGTTTGCTCCATGGTTAGTGATTTAATATTTATAAAGCAGAAAGACCATTGAATTTAGGTTTTCAAATGTCAAGGATTTATCAACTGCTCCCCTCCCATCCCAGGGCCTTAGCACAAGAATATCTCTTTTTAAAGATTTTCATAGCTAGATTCTTCTACCCAGTCTGACTTCAACTCACATATAATTCCAGAAGGATGAACACAACCTCCTTATGAATATAGCTTCCTTTCATGCTCACTATTGCATGCTGTGATCTGTTTTATTTTCTTCATAGCATAGTATAGCATAGTTATTCGTGGGGGTCTAGAATTTAATCCATTGCTTATTATGTACAAATAACAACTGCTGTGGCCCTCCCCCCTTAGTTTTCTCATGTAAACTACTGTAGCATTCCCTCTTGTACAGTTCTTGAGAGGATTACAGGTTAGTGTGTGTCAAGCACTTACACATGGACAGAATACACTGGAAATATAAAAATCTAAAATTCTTTTTAAATTTATTTCCCCTGCCCTCCAACATTCCCCATCCCTTCCAGGAGCTACAAAGAGACAGGTGAGATCAACTGTTCTTGTTCCCAGAACTACTCCAGCATACGGCATCTGACACTTTGCAGATGCCGCCAGGAACTTGCTGAGCAAATCAGTCATTAACCTAGGCTATGTCCCAAAAGATTTGGGTCCTGGTTTTATTATGTGTAAAAGAGATAGAGTCCTCCATCCCACAAGGGGAAAAGGAATCAAATGAGAATTATGCCCCTATTTTTCCAGCGGGGATGCATGGACTCCAGGGAATAAGTTACAATACTAAGCATCTGTAAAGTTAAAACACATAGCATAGCTCATCAGAGGTTTGCCTTTGCCAGAAAATTCAGCCAGGAAAGCAATTCTGAATTTTTATCCTCACAGTAGGGTGCCTTTTAAATTATTAATTTGTATTTTGCTCTTTCTGCATTTTTCCCTGCCCTATTATAAGAGGGCAGTCTGGTGTTTTATCTCTTCACCTCAAGGGTGTGTGTGTTATTGGGTGAAAGCAGTAGCTGGCTTTTAGTCTCAGGAAAAAAAAAAAAAAAACCTGAAAGCTGAGAGTGATTATATTAACCATAACAAAATCGGAGAGAAAAACAGTATAGGGAGGAAGAAAGCTTCCCCTTGATGTGGAAGAGATTTGTTTTGGTGGGTTGTAGCAGGTAAAGAAAGAGAGGCTCATAAAAGAAAGCTAAGATGCCAAAAAGGCTCTCCCAGTTTAAAACACACACACACACACACACACACACACACACACACACACACACACACAAAACCCCAAAGGTTCTGAGACCTTTAGACAGAGTCAATTGACAAGGAAACCAGGCAATAATTGCAACTGCATTTCCTACCAGCCAGACAAACTGGCACTTAGAGAATTTGAAGACTCACTTTTAGAAATAAATGTGCCACTTCTTATACCCAAAGTAGGAGAATAAAAATGATTTCTGATACATTGCCTCATAAGGTTTAGTTATGTTGGTGCACTGTTGACAGGACTGCTTTTCCATGTCAGTCTGTTGTGTGTGTGTGTGTGTGTGTGTGTGTGTGTGTGTGTACATTAGGGCCTATGAAACCCTGAAGACTCCAAAAATTAATGTGCACTTACTGACCAGAAAATGTACTTTAGATTCCAGGAAGCCAGTGGACTTAGCACCAACCCCATGGCAGAGTGAACAGCACAAGCCACCCCCATGAAATCAGACTGGACTCTGCTTATTGGCGGGGACAAAACAAGTATTCCACCAGAACAGCCATTCATAACCACCAACTAGTTGACATGTGTCCTCACTGCATGAACAAGATTCTCTATGTAAATTTGTTATGAAAACTTATAGCCTTCCTGGTAAAGCCTCTACTCATCACCACATTTCTTCACTGAAAATTTTTTCATTAACATTTCTCTTAGGTGGTAAAAGAGACCAAGCAGAATAGAGACCCTTTTGACCTACCAGTAACAAGTGTCCCTTGATAATGCACTTGGAATGGCTACCAGGACCTGCAAACACTGTGCTTGAGCACAAATACGTTGCTTGCACTAAGAAACACGTTGTAGTACCATTTCTTATTGACAGCTACGGTTTGAATGTGTCCCTTTCAAAATTCATATGCTGGCAATACGATAGTGTTAAGAGCTACGGGTTTGGAAGGTGATTAGGTCATGAGGGCTCCTCCCGTGGTATTGGGATTAAGACCCATATGACATAGGGTTCATGCCATATTCTCTCTTGCCCTTCCACCTTCTGCTATGTGAGCCTCCAACATTCTTCCTCCCTGGAGGATGCAGCTCTCACTGGGCAACAGAACCTGCTAGTGGTTGCTCAACCTCAGCATTTCTAGTCTCCAGAACTTTGAGGGAGTAAATTTCTGTTCTTTATAAATTATCCAGTCTCAGGTATTCTATTATAGCATCATAAACGGAGAAAAACAGTGATGGAATTTTGAAACAAAATTATGAATGAATTTTTTAATACTGTAAAAAGTACTGTTCTCATCTATATCTACATAATCACATAACTCTGGGCTCTTGAAAGACTTAATACCAAGACACACAAGAAAAATTTCCTAGATATTGACTGCTATATTGGAAGATGTTTAACTTGCTTTAATTTGGCTTTGTTGTCTCAATTGTGTAGATTC
The DNA here is from genome assembly GCF_000276665.1 of Chinchilla lanigera. Lineage (NCBI taxonomy): Eukaryota > Metazoa > Chordata > Mammalia > Rodentia > Chinchillidae > Chinchilla > Chinchilla lanigera. The sequence continues at coordinate 9,813,358 of NW_004955421.1, read as the reverse complement.
AATATAACACCTTTCCTGTTAACCTGGGAAAGGGATTTTTAAAAAAGTGTAAAACGTATAAAACTACATGATAGTTTATGCACTTTAACATTAATTATAATTTACTACCATGATGGAGACCACTCTGAGTAAATTACAAATCCATGAATTGGCTTCCTATTTTAAAAATCTGAGTCTGTCCTAGGCCTACATGCCTTGCTTGATGACCCAGCAATTGGCATGAGGAAACAAAGCTCCCTGTGCCACTGGTCTCGGTAGAGGTCTCTGTGACCCATGACACTAACTTCTCAAAAGGCAAGAAAGCATTTCAGCAGACTCTCTGACTTTCATACCAAATTTATAGATGTATGTATTAACCCAAGGGGAAAATAAGTTTCCCATTGATCAATGGCATACTCCTTTTTTATTTTAAGGAGAAATAAAACTAATACAGAATTTCAAAACAAGATGATAGGAAATTAACAATGGCTATTATATTGCATATTGTTATCTTCAAAGTAGTTGCTCAGATTACCAGATACAGGCATGCAAAATTGGTCAAACAATATAAGCACTAACTGTTCCTTTCAATGAACTAATAGAAATTAGTACTACAATTTTCTTAGCTATCTTATGTATATATACATATCTTTTTTTCTCTTCCTTCTTTTCTCTTTTCTCTCATCCCAGTTATTCTTTCCTTTTGAAGAGTTTCTTTCCCTTTCAGTATATCTATTGTACCTTTTGGTACCAGCAATTGAACTAAGGACTTGCACTTTACAGGCAGGCACTTATGCCACTGGTCTATATCCCTGGCCCTTCTATTATACCTTTTGGATCTTAATTACTCTTTCAGTTTCTTATCCTAGGATACAATACGATGTTTACACATGCAATTCTGATTTATTTCACTTATGAGTATGTTCTCTAGTCACATCCATTTTCCTATAAGAACTTCAAATTTATCTTTCTTTATAGCTGAGTAGTACTACACTGTATAAAAATACCACATCTTTTTTTACCCATTTCTCAGTTGATGGGCATTTGGGTTGTTTCCAAGATTTAGCTATTATAAATTTTGCTGCTATAAACATAGGTGTACATATATCACTGTGGTATGTTTTCATTTCTTCTAGGAAAATAGCCAGAAGGGGAATATCTGGGTTGAATTGGACCTCTAATCCTAGTTTTTTGAGGGATCTCCACACTGATTTCCACAGTGGTGGTACCAGTCTACATTCTGAGCAATGGTGGAGGAATGTTCTTTTTTCCCCACAGCCTCTCCAGCATTTATTATTGGTTGATTTCTTGATGATAGCCATTCTTTCTGGGGTGAGATGGAATCTCAGTGTTGTTTCAATTTGTATTTCTCAAATGACCAATTCTGTTGAACATTTTACATATATTTATTTGCAATTTTCATTTCTCCATCTGTGAAGTATATAGTCATCTCAGATTCCATTTTTTGATTGGGTGTTTGAAATATTGGGGGCCTGGTTTTTCTTTTCATTCTTTACATGTTCTAGATAGAAGTTCTTTGTCTGAGGAACAGTTGGCTACATTTTTTTTCCCAATTCATGGGTTTTCTTTTCACCTTGCTGGAGATTTCATTTGATGTGCAGAAACTTTTTAATAAGATGAGATCCAAGTTGTTGATTCTTTGAAGTATTTCCCACACAGTTTGGTTATTGTTTATGAACTCCCTGCCTACTGCTATGTCCTCAAGATTTCTACCTACTTTGTCTTCCAGTAGATGAAATGTTTTTGTTTTAATATCTAGATTTTTAATCAATTTTTACTTTAGTGCATGGTGATAGACATGAGTCTAGTTTTAGTTTTTGACATCAATGGTGTACTTTTACACCAACACTTTTTCTTACTAGATCTTGCTTGATCAGTGTCTTCCATCCCTCTGTTCCTAGGATCTCCATTCACACCCCCTGGAAAACTGTGTGTATTTAATAAAAATTAAGAGTTCAGGGGGCTGGGGATTTAGCTCAGCAGCAAAAAATGCCTGCGTGGCAGGCGCAAGGTCGTGAGTTCGGTTCCCGGTATGGGAGAAAAACAAAAACACAAAAAACAAAAACAAAACAAAACAAAAAAAGAGTTCAGGGATTCTTGGTTTTAGCCTGATATGAGCTCTGGCCCTCTGGATCCCTTTTAGATTCTAAAATATTACCTGTCTCTTTTATCCTTCATCATACCCTCCCCCAAGTGATTGGGGGTCTGATCGTCTTCTAATATTCCCATATGATCCCCACTTCAGGGAATACATTCAAAAGTAGTGAAATCAGCATACCTGCCTACCCATTTTTATTGCATCACTGTGCACAATAACTAAGATATAGCATCAAGTTAGGTGCTCATCAACAGACAGATGCATAAAGAAAACACTGTATATATACACACTGGAATATTACTCAGTCACAAAGAAGGAAATGCTGTCATTTGCAACAAAATGGATGGAAGTAAAGGACAATGGTATGTGAAACAAACCAGACACAAAAAGTATCCCGTGTTCTCTGTCATATGTGAAAGCTCAAAAAACTCAACCAAAATGTAAAATAGGGTTAACAGGGGTTAGAATGATGTGGGAGTTGGGTAGGAGTGGACTGGATTTGATCACTGCTCCCTGTATCTGTGGAAATATCACATCAAATCCCATTAACATGTACAATTAATAAAAATATTAAAAATTAAGTTTAAAAATCATTTTTCTACCTCCAAAAGGTGAAGAATGTCTAATTTTTTTTTCCTACAGGCGCTTGTACCTGCCTAGCTGTTTTTCTCTGTTCATGTCCACCTCCACCATTCATTTGGTAAAGCATTAAGGTAACAAGTCACAGGAAACACCACTTAGAGCGGATTCCCTCTCTGGGAGCTGAGGGTTGCATGAGGCCTAAATTCTTTATAATTGCATCTGAGATGAGAAGCTGCAAAGGGAACCACAGGAGAGAACTTTAATAAACTCTGCTATGGAATTACCCAATCTCTACCTGGGTAATTACATTCTGATTAAACCACTTGCTGCATGCACAAACACAAAAAGCAAAGTGGTCAAACATAGAACTAACTGCTTCTGTTCTTTATTTTCTTTTGTCACAAAGTTAATGCAGAAAGAACGGGAAATAAAATGAAGAAATAAAATTAAGAATTACAAAGTACAAATTGAGTTTCCTTTTTTTTTTTTTTTTTTGGTTTTTCTCCGGTACCGGGAACCGAACTCACGACCTTGCGCTTGCCAGGGAGGCGCTTTGCCGCTGAGCTAAATCCCCAGCTCCTCAAATTGAGTTTCCTAATTGCTGTGTTCATCTCTCAGGGGAAGAGGGAACAGGCTGGTAACTAGCATGATTTGAACTTCACTATTATTGCCATACTTCCAACAAGTAATACGAAGAAATAGAACATGGAATAATCCTTGGAATTTGGTCCGTGGGGGAGCTCGTTAGAGAGGTGAATATTCAGGCACCACTCCTACCAGAAAGTCCAATGGTGACTTCAGCAGTGGGGTTTAACCAAGGAGACTCAGATTAGGTAGCAGCTTGAGAACAAAGGGATGAATTCTCCAAAAGTGCTGCACAGGAGGGACACTTGGTGCTTCTCTAACTCTCTGGCCGGTGTCTCTTCAATTAAATCATAGTCCCTGAAGGTGGAAATCAGGCATCAGTTATATCTTTAAACTACCTGCCCACATCTGCCTTAAGAGTGGTCAGTCTCATTTGCTACTCCATGATAGAAAACAAAAGTCCCAAAAAGATATCAGAAGCTAATAGAAGTCTCCCCCGTACAGGTAACACAAAAAGAAAACTACACTGTTCTAACTTACATATTCATTTCTCAAAGTTACTAGTAAAAATATGGCAAATTAGAATCAGGCAGGACAGAAAGTAGTCTTCTATAACAATGTATTCTATACACGCATAAATCAACATAAAATCTATTAGTATAGCATCTTATATCACTGTGTTCAATTTACAAATCCTTAAGTATTTAAAATATTAATGAAGGATTATGATAATGTAATATGTATACTGAATATAAATTTTTACCTAGAAATAAAAGGAATACATATTAGCTGGACTGTTTCAAGCCGAGAATCATATAGGAAAATTGAAATTCTTTTTTTTAAATAAGATCAAAACAAACAAGTTCTCCACCATCTATATTATTATCTACTATCCACGTTCTAACTAATATAAATATAAAAGGATACCAAGAAAACACACGTAGGGAAAATTAGCCATAGGCAATAATAGTCTAATCCTTGAAAAAGCAAAAGCATCATCAGGTTAGAAGTAACCCTTGTACACTGTTGGTAGGAATGTAAATTGGTACAACCATTATGGGAAACAGAATGAGGTATCCACAAAAGGCTAAAAATAAAGACATCATATGAGTCTGCAATGCCACTCCTAGATTTATCTTCATAGAAAAGAAATAAGTATCTTGAAGAGGTATCTGTACCCCTCCATAAATAAATGGGAGAAATTTTGATATACACAAGTACTTTGGAATATTATAGCATGAAGTATTATTCAGCCTTTAAAAAGAAAGAAATCATGTCATTTGTGACAACATGAATGAACCTGAAGGACATTAGGCTAAAGGAAATGAGCCAGGCAGGCACCACAAAGCACATGATCTCACTCACATGGAACCTAATGGTCAAAGTCATAGAAGCAGAGAGAACAGTGTTTGCCAGGGCTTGGGGATCCTGGTGAGGGAGAAGGGAAGAATGGAGAAATGTTGATCAAATGGGGGTAACTTTCAGTTATGACTTGAGTAAATTCTGGGAATCTAATTATACCATAATGACTGTAGTCAATAATACTTAATTGCTTGCCTGAGATTGCTTAACAGACGATCTTATGTCCACTTCAAGTACGCATAACTACATATGATGATGGTTGTATTGATTAATTTCATGCATAATCATTATAAAATGCATACATATGTCAACTATTTTAATACTGGGATAGATACAATTTTATCTACCAAATGAATAGCTTAAATTTTAAAAAGCAGCAGCATTTTGGAAAGTGACAATATTTGAGACCATTTTTTATTAATACTGGCATTGGTCAATCTAAAAAATATCTCATTCTCAATTATACCAAAGTTATGAAATATTAATAACTGAACAAGGGATTTGTTTTACCTAAAATTATCAAGTTTTATTTGAAGGTATAAATATTAAATTGAGGACGATAGATATGTTTGATTGTTTTATTAATCAAAATCTATTTTCCGGGAAAAGATGGATATGGTGAGTGTGTGAATTAAGAATACATTTTTAAGTGTCGGGGTATAGCTCAGTGGCGCAGCGCCTGCCTGGCAATACAAGGTCCTGAGTTTGATTCCTAGTACACACCCCTCAAAAAAGAATAAATTTTTAAAAATAGAACTGATGATGATCCTAACATTCGCTTGGGAAAAGGGAAGAAAGCTTTAAGGAGCTACATCTGTAAATAAGAGTAATAGGACGAATGTGGATGGGATGGGAAGGGGACTCAAGTGATAAAACACAGCTGCAGTATCTCCTGCCCTGATGAGCCTCCAGCATCCATCAATATCCTTAGCATAGAGCAGGCATTGCATTTGTACAGAATGAGTAAATGAAGCTTAAAAATATACACTGCCAAGACACCAATAGGTAAATACAGAAAGACTATGAACAGACATCCTTATTAGAGAAAATACAAGTAGAACATGGTGATATAATATTTAGCCAGATTTATATAAAAATGACAATACAGTTTCATTCTAAAACTGAGAGAGAGAGAATAAACCAGGAAAACCCAGTATGTTGCTGAAAGCAGACTTTTCCTTTTTAAAATCAACCCTTGGGAAATAGGATTTTTATGTACAAAAGAAGGTACCTCTTTGGATACAATGCTTCAATTAGGGGGCAATTTATCTGAACACAATAATTAAAAAGAAAAAGCTGTATTAAAAAGACATGTACGTGGGGCTGGGGATTTAGCTCAGCGGCACAGCGCCTGCCTGGCAAGCGCAAGGTCGTGAGTTTGATTCTCAGTACGGGGGCGGGGAAGGGGGGGCGGGCGGCGGGTGGGCTGGGGGAGGAGATGTGCATGTGACCTATCTTTATATTTTTCTCCCCTTCCTCTCCCTTCCCTCCTGCCTTCCTCCCTTCCTCCATCCCTTGATTCTCTTCCCTTGTGCAAAAGGTCTCCCTATTTCTATCATCTTTTATTTTGCTTTTCATATATATTTTGGGTTTCTCATTTAAGAGCAGCCATGTATTATTTAAGCATGTGTTTCTATTTCATTTAACATTCCGGTCCCAAGGTGCATCCATTCGCCCACAAATGACTCAAGTTTATGTTTCTTTATGGCACAGTAGCACTCCATTGTGTGCAAATGCCACATTTTATCCATTCATGCGTCGGTGGACAGAGGCCACTTCCAAGATTTAACTATAATGAATTGTGCTGCTATAAACGTGCACACATCACTGTAATATGATACCTGGGGAAGGTTTATATCACAGGCTCTTCACTCTCTTGCAATTTATTTTTCAAGTTACAAAAACCTATATCAATTTCTCTAAATTGCCAGCAGGGGATGCCTTGTACCCCTCCAGTTAAGGGCACCATCCCTGAAGATAGATGTCATTTCTCAGTTTGAATTGCTCTTTCCTGAGATCACGCCACAAGGCCCCATGCCCTCCAAATTTCTGGGGCCAGAGTTTTGAGCACGCACTTCCGAACCCAGCTTTTGAGACTGAACATCATGGGTTTCTCACGTGCTTACAGACACTGTGTCACAGCAGCAGGGCTCAAGATCTTTGCCCATAAAGGCAAACTTCTGAAGTATAACCGGTGTGTTTCCTTAGGATGATGATAACGAGGAGGAGAAAAGATGAAGACCTTGTGTTCTATGACCTCATGGATGGCAGACATGCTTATATACTGCAGGCAAGAATGCAAAGCACTATTCCTACAAAAACAAACCCCTGGGGGCTGGGGATTTAGCTCAGCGGCAAAAGCGCCTGCCTGGCAAGCGCAAGGTCATGAGTTCGGTTCCCAGTACCGGAGAAAAACCGAGAAAAACCAAAAAAAAAAAAAAAAAAAAAAAAAAAAAAAAAAAACAAACCCCTGTGTGAGCAAGATAAGATCACAGCTGTGGAATACTTTGAAAATAAAATGATAAGAAAGGGATGGAGGCAAGACATTACATCATTGGTAAGAATATTTGCAAGAAAATATTTTACCTATCTCGACTTCGATGCCCACTGCAACTCTGCAGCATGGAGAATGCAAGTTGGCTTCAGTTTTTAACTGCATCTGCTCGCTGAGCTGTGTAGCCAGCAGCCTGACACATGGGCTTTCTGAGGACAGGAGTCGTGGGCAGCCCAAGAGAAGGCCTGTGCCTGGAGGAACTCACAGTACACGGGCACACCCATGGGCTTCAACGGCTCATTCCTGCCACTGGAAGCGGGCGATGCCAAGGAAAGGAGCCTTCCCAGAAAACACAAATGAGCCATGCCAGCTTCTGACGGCCCAGCAAGAGTCCCTTGCGACTCCTCTTCATTCCCTTCCTCTCGTCTGCTATCCAGCAGCATCATGAGATGGTGATCTTTCTTCATGCTTGTGTCCTGACTCCTTGCTACTGAAAGTGGGGTCCATACCCCAGCAGCACGTGTCTCACCTGGGGACATCGTGGGAACGCCCACTTGCTGAATGAAACGCTGCACTATACCTAGATCTCCAGGTGATCTTTATGAGCATGTGCATCTGAAAGGGCTGCTCTGATCATCACTGGGTTTGCCACTTGTTGTAGACCTTTGTCTGGATATATCCCCGGCATATCAAGGCTTTGGCTGGAACCTGGATTTCTTTTTGGTAGTGCTACTTAGTGACTTCTCTCATACAAAGTCTGTGTACTGTCACCTGTCCTTGGGTTTCAGAGACAAGAGAATTAGGCATATGATGTTTTATTAAAGCATAGTACAGCACTGATTCTGTGCCAAGCATTACCTCACTGAAGCTCATTGCAGCTGATGAGGGAGATCCCGTTATTTCCAGTATAGAGAGGCAGAGGTCGGGTTTTTGAAAGGTGTAGTGCCTTAAGTTAGCGTCACACAACTAGTAAGTGTCAGAGCTGCCATTTGAGCTTCTCTCTTTTTTTTTTTTTTTTTTTTGGTCTTTTTTTGTCTTTTTTTGAGACAGGGTCTCGCTACGCAGTTCAGGCTGACCTTGAGCTCACTTTGTAGCCCAGGCTGGCCT
>NW_004955421.1:9729659-9803010 GCF_000276665.1 Chinchilla lanigera | reverse complement strand
CCTGACTTGTCCTTGTTGCCCAGGATTGCTTTTGCTATTCTGGGTCTCTTCTGGTTCCAGATGAATTTAAGGCATATTTTCTCAAGATCCGTGAGGTATGTTGATGGTAGTTGAATGGGAATTGCATTGAGTCTGTACAGCAGCTTTGGGAGTATGGCCATTTTCACAATGTTGGTTCTTCCTATCCATGAGCAAGGAATGTTTTGGTTTGTGCTTCGAATTTCTCTAACTTCCCCTTCCACAGAGCTTCCCTTGTTGTCACCTGTGGCAAGTGCTTGTTTTTAGAGCCTCCTGTGATTTGATTGGACCTACCTGAGATAGCTCAGGGATAATTTCCTTTTTGTAAGGCTCATAACTCCAACTGCAAAGTCCCTTTTCCCCATTCCTAGGTTCTGCGTTTTAGGCCACAGACACCTTAGGGCAGCCTTTTTGCCTTCTGTACACAAAGGTTCAAACCATGCAGCATCCTCTTTCTCTCTTATTCTTTCTCTTTAATATTTTTTACTCTTTTGCAATCATTTAACATTGTGTCTGGCTCGCTGACTTTACCCGTGAGTCTTTTCCCTGCCATCACCCAAGGGCACACTAGTGACCACTCTGGTGACCTTCTGTCTCACTGCCAAGTACTTTCACCCCTGACCCACTTTTCATGGACATCTTTTGCTGAGCTCTAATGAGTAGAAAGTGGTACCCAGGTACACAAGGCAAAATTGTACTGCAAAATTGTTGTTTTGTATTTGATAGCTTATGCATGCAAAGGGGATTAAAATCAAATTTAAGAAGCATGAACAATGCCTTGTAATAGCGTATATGGCTTTATAGCATCTGTCAGAACATGGCGGTAAACTGATTTTTTTTTATTCAAAGGTAAATAATTTCATAGCCTTAAACATCAGATTTGAATGAAAGAAATATGATTTTGCAATGAAACCTGTTAACATTCCTATGGAATGGCAGGAATTGATTTCGGCATCTACATTTGAATCCCCTTGCTGCTTTTAAAAACATATTAAACAGGAGATCAATACTAAATTTGGTTACACTGATGCAATTTTAGGGAGAGTAGTGTGATTTACATGCTATATAAAACCCATTTTCTCCATTAAGGGACAGAGGAGTGGGCCAGCCCTTCAATGAAGTCACACATGATCTCAGTTACAGAGGAGCCATGAAGATGCTGCTGCACATAATGAAGACTTAAGATAATGCTCAGGTTTTCTCTGTGGGTTACTTTACTGTATTGATTTCCTTACGGAGTTATAAATAGGATCTTTGCAAGCACCAATCTGTTGCTTCTGGACTGCCTCAAAACTGCAAGCCATGGTCTTTCATGTACCAGAGGAAAAAGGACAGCTTTTTAAGTGGGATTTTTGCATGTTACTTGTAAAAATACAAAAACCAAGCCTTGAGAAGAGATATTTTAAAATAATAATTGCACTTGAATTTGCTTTCCTAAATCTGACCAGATGACCCAGATAATTATAAATGCATAAAATGGAATTTTTGTTTAAAAATTCGCTTGAAGTCTCATGACTGAGCAGTTTTGGAGTCATGGTCAGGACCTCAAATGTTTAATGAACACCTCCATTGTTTCTGATAACGATGAGCACGATCAGGCAGTAATTCTGCCCAGTGCTCCCTTCTGCCTGCTACTATGTAACTAGGTTGAAATTGTATTTTCAGTTCTGAGGATCAAACTGTGAGGTGCCCTAGCACTGAGCTATATCCTCAGCCTTTTTATTTTTTGTTTTGTGACAGAATCTTGCTAAGTTGCCCAGGAGGGACTCCACCTTGCAATCATCCTGCCTCAGCTTCCCTCAGTGCTGGCGTTACAGGTGTGCACCATTGAGCCGGGACACTATACTGAATTTTGATGAAGGAAAACGAGAGAGAAGAATAAATGGAAAGGAAAGAATTGCAAGTTCAACCTTCAAAAACTTTTTGTTCTGCTTCCCCTTTGCCTACTCATTTCCCAGCACAATAATATTACTTCAAATTAAAAGTCAAATTTCAGCTTTCGTTAAGAATTCATAGCTGCTGGAACACATTATGGCTCTAAGAGCCCTTTAGTGACTCAGGTGGAAATGCTTCTAAGTGGCTAAAGTTAGAGCCAAAGTTGGAGTCTCATCCCCCAAAGTGCTCTGAAACGGGCTCTGATCCAAATGAACGAGGTAGAAATTTACTCCCTTTTTACTGTACTCCCTGTAAAAATCTACTTAAATGCAAAAGGAAAACCCCTGTACTATATATTATCTTCTCAGTGAACAGTAATCCTAATCATTCCAACACGCACACGCAAATACTTCCAGATGTTTGGAGCAGTGGCAATCAATAAAAATCTCCACCGACAGTATAGTCATTGAAGATTCATTGGAGCAAGCGTTTCAATTTGCAATCAAGTCGAGGGCCATTCCAGGGAATCTGAAAGCTGCTTAGAGGACCAAAGTTTAACACAAAGCAGGAAAGCAGCACAATAAGGGTGCCATGAAAAAAATCTGGGAGCCTAACAGGCAGAACCATCTGATCCGGTTTTGCAAGTTATCAAATTAGGCCCCAATCAGACAAACTGCCTTCAGGTAGTCTTCCTCCAACCAGCAAATCATACTCTTCTCGGTGAAATATAATACTGAACAAAGGAAATAATCCTGCCTTCCTAGTGGAACTTACTCTCAGTGCTATGTTTAATATTATTGGAGTATTAGTCACCTGCTTCAGAAAACTTAAAATGCTGGAACAGGGAGGGTAGATGTTGCTCTGCTGGTATAACCAGCACCCTCATCCTGATCACTGTCGTTTCCCTCTTGCAGCAACTTACCTATGGGAGCCATCTGGTCCACTCTGCTAAAATGGGAATGTAGTAGCAGCTGTGGGGACACAGAAAGACATCCCTCCAGGAGCAATCAGGGTGGTGGCACCGGCGAACTAAGCCCTGGAACTTGCAGGCAGGGAGCTGGTCCTCCCTGGAACTTGCCAGCAGAGCATGGTCAAGAAAGTAATGGACACTTGATTTCTGTGATCAAAGTCCTTGGTACCGTGCAACAAGTCACATGAGAATATAGCGCTTTTCTGGAGCAGCCTGGGACAATGCAAGAGAGTATGTTAGACAGGTTCCAGATGCACAGTCTTTATATACCTTGGAAAATCGTGTTACTCCAGAGTAACAGGGGGGTTATCCTAAAGTTTTAAAAAATGTCCATCTTGAATCTCTTGTAGGAGAATGGAAGTTCCTAAAAGGACAAGAGACACTTGCTAAAGTAGCTACATGTTTTGCAGAGAAGAACTTACCCATGGTCAGGACAAAGACATGAGCCCTGAATGCTTCGAGAGTAAGGACCCACTAACAAGAGAACTGGGAGGAGTTGTCTAGGCAGTCATTCTGGAGAGACTGATTTTCATGGCTCACTTAAAGATTCTGAGTTAAACGTAAGCCAGAGAACAGTCTATTGCAGAAGTGCTCTTATGGAAGGAAGAAGTTAGGAAATAGATGGGATATAAAAAGTGGTAGAAATGTCTTCAGAGTTTGAGCAAGTAAGTGCTGGGCTCCAGGTGCATGACATCAGAAGCACTAATGTGCTCTTCAGGGCAGTTACTGGAGACCATGAGAATCTTCTGAGATGGGGTATTTATTTCCCACTCCAAGATGGCAAGGGCAGATTCTAGTAACGTTCTGTGATTCTGGTGTTATCCAGACACAGTGGTGGAGTAGAAGCTAGTGTAGAGAATAGGGAAGTTATGCGCTGGGAAGAATGCAGGAATGGACTTCTAGAAACTGGCCCTGAAGATAAAGCGGTTCATGGGTGTGGAGGGTTCTCTGACGCCATTTACAAGTATGGAAGAGGCTGGCAGAGTGTGTGGAAAAGGCCAGGGCTGTGAAGCACACAGAGTACTTTAAAATAAAGTCAGGAGGCCTCCAGTTTAGCCATCAGAGTTGTTTCAAAGTAGGTGACTTTTGTCTAATATATAAATATATGGCATATATTTTATTAATATATGTATATATTATGATTCATTTATATGAATGATCAAAAATACAGTGAATGTTTAAGTAAAATAGTTATCACAATAAAAAACACATTTACATTCGTCCCCCTCAAAATATTCCCCCTAATTTGAGCACACTTATTGCATCACTCCTGGAAATATGTCTTTTACTGTAATGAGATTTTTAAAAATTTAAACATTCACCATATATAGGCAGGCATTGCTTCCAGTGAGCATGCGGTTTTTTTCTTCCCAGTATTAACTGACAGGTATGTGCTGATACATCATTACTTTAGGGCTTTAGCTTCTTGGAAAGTGATTTGGCTAAGCTTCATGTGTGGAGCATGGTCAAAGAGCACAGAAACTAACCAATTACACGGATTGAAACTTATGTCTTTTCTAGCACCTTACAAGAAGTGAATAAAATAAGCCTCATTCACAAAAGCTGAAGAAATGCTTTTGTCCTATATGCTCACATAAAAACCATATGGAACTGTGTTCAGAAAGTATCTGGTCACTATGATTAGTAAGGACGGCAGGTTAGCTCAAAGACTCCCCAGTGGCTTGTCTGCTTTTAGCAGCTAGGTAAAGATTTGAAGATAGCATGTACAGTATGTCTTTGTTCTAATGATCTAGATCTGGTATATGAACAGGGGGCCTAATCAGAGTTGGTCATCAAGGAAGTCAGTCAAGTGAGCAGCTCATGAGGAAATAGAACATGATTAGGGTTGTGGTATGGGCTGACCAAAGTGGCTTGAAGGATACCTCTTTGAGGACAGGGAAGCATAGATCAGTCCTGGTGGCCAGCAGGGATGCACCTTAAATTTACTACCAGGAACCCTTGTAGGACCATCACTCTGTTCACTACCCACCTCTTTCGCACAAGGTCTCCACAGTTGGACTCTCCTATCACAACTGTTTCTGTTAGTAACCTTTCTTATCCTTTCTTTTAGTCCAGTAGCTATTTTGAGTGACAAATTTATACAGGACCATGATACAGAAGTAAACATTTGCTTTGAGAATAAACATTTAAGCTTTAAGTGATTATAACTGAATAATAAACCTGAGTTATAATACCATTTTAAAAAATTTATTGGAGCACCTGTGTCGTGCAAGTTCCATATGAAAGGTTGGGTTGGGAGGATATGTAATTATTTATACTACATAGTGTGATATTCTTGAAGGAACCCACAACCCAGCAGGGATCTGTTTGTGACTCAGTAATTCCCAGACAGGAACTGGAGGATGTACACGACATTCTCAAAGGTTCCACTGGGAAACCACAAGGAGGAAAGAAAGGAAAATAACATTTCTTTGGCGCTTTCTCCATGCCTGCAGCTGCACTAAATTCTGTTTATCTCTTAACTTCTTGGTCAAACGCATTGCTACTTTTCAAGCATATCCAAGAAGCATACTGTCTTGCTAGATCAGAGGGCTTGTTAGCAGCTGATTGGAGTAAACATGTGTGAAACTCACTGTGCGTGTGGACTGGGAAAAGATTAATTTCCAGATTGCTGCAATATGCTCCAAAGGTATGTTTTCGTCATCCACTATATGTCACTAAGCAACAAAGTTGTTGGCATGAAAATGAGTAGCATCGTCTTTCTTCTTACTTGTGATAGGCAAAGACAATTTTGATTTCTCTCATTCTTTTTGAAACTAATGATCGTGAAGGAGTGAGAATTATTTTTCACTGGATACAAATTCTAACAACACCATCAATAATAAGTGAGATTTATAGCATATTCTACAAATGACCTAATTTCATCTTGGCTGTGTGGTAGGTACTGGTTATTATTTTCATTTAATGACTGATGAAACTGAAGCGCTAAATTTCCCATCATTCTAAACTGAAGAGGAGCAAACCACAAGTCTCATCCATGTTGCTGACTACTGTCCTCCTGGCTAACCACTATATTTTCAGATGAAATAGCAATAGAAAAATGATACCCAGATCTTAGATTGGTTTGCCCTTGAGCTTTACTTAAAATGTAGAAGAAATCTCTGTTTGAACAGGATTTCATGGAAAACAAGGAAAACTACTTTCATTTTCTTGATGCCGTCCTCATTTCTAAGTATATGACATGTTTTGTTATAAAATACCTTCGTAGGAGGAAGTGCCTCAGTATTTAAGTGTTCATTTGAAAATTCAGGATTCAAAAGAAATAACGTACTCTGTTCTCAGATCTGTTATTTCACATGGATTAAGTCCAGGAGGCTCTGCTGGTACCCCATACCCTCCTAGAAAAGGCATACCACTGTGTGGGACCTAACACGAAGTCAAGGGGAAACACTTTCCCTCAGCATAAAGCCATATGAGAAAACATCCCTACCTCCAGATATTTTATTTCAAGGGTTTTCAATCACTACTCCTCTCTTCAAGACAAACAGATGCACTGCCAGGCACATAGCAAAGTTTATGTTTGTACTATATTGCTGCACTACTTTTGGATATAGGCTTCTTTGGAAAGATACCAGTTCTCCCTGTCCTTTCTTCAAAGTACAAAACTGAGTACACAGAGTACAAGCTCTGCAACATCCTGGTGTTGCTTCTGCTTCCTCCTAGGGGTCCCATGCAATTATTTTTGCTACCTAGAGGACCTGAGCTAAAAGTCCCACGTCTTGAATGCAAATGTTGCCCACCTACTTCAGTCAAAATCAAAGCAGAAAATTTAACAAACAGAGCCAACCAATGTAACATTTCACTCCAATTTCCAAATTACTGAGAAAATAAATTTAGTAATGTTTAAATACTTTTCAGCATTTGAGACAATTAATGAAGATTTTTGCCCTATTCTGAAGTTCCGAAAACCAAAGGAAATTGTTTTCTCTTCCACTTGCATTGCATAAACTAATAGGATTCCTTGTTCAGAATAAGCAATGAGGACTTTGCCCTAGTTGGCATGAGTCCAAAATGTAAAGATATTGTTCTGGTCCCTCTTTAATTCATTTTAATTTTTTTCTGTTGTATGGTTTTGGAGATTAATTTTCTAAAGGAGCAGCTTTATATATTATTATGATTTTCTCAACTAATCTATAAAGTGAAAAATCAGTTTGATTATAAGCAGACAAATAACATGTCTGTGGTAGTTGCTTCTTTTGATTAGATGTACTGCTCTGTAACATACTTTTACCCTTTGATTACTCAGCATGAATACACATCATGTGGAACAATCCACTCCAATGACTTTCCATTATGTGAATAATGATAATAATTAAATGAATGAGTTTAAATAATATGCTTTTCAATTAACCCGAATGATGAAACATAAGCCTCTTCTATATTTTATTTCTCAAGTTATCTTTGAAAGAATACCAGAGTAATTGGATGATAAAATACCCTATGCAAGACCTTGCTGCCCACAGCAAATTCTGTTATCTTCAGAAAGCTGAGGACTTTGTCTACTTACACTTGTTAGGATTACCTCTAAAAGCATCATTTCCAGTTGTAGTGTTTGTTGACATTAGCCCCTGTAGATGGAATGCCTCCTTCACACACAACTTTGTGTTCACAGTGATTGAAGTGCAGTATTATTTTACTCATATCCTTTCTTTGTAAGGAAGTGGACATCTCCAATGACCCCATATCCAGAGAAAATACAATGACACAGAGACCCTGAAAGTAATACTACATGTTGCAAGGTTTATCCAGTGGTACATGTACCACTGGTAATAAAATGAAATAACTGTAGGTTGAACATGGATAAAGTTTTTGTTTTACTGGTTATTTATTTGACTATTCATTGGAGGAAAAGGTGTAATTGGTGAAGTCCGTCCAAAACTTTATTGGCCCAAAATGCTTAGGAAAAATACCATTGCACCATCACAACTGCATTGACTTAGGAGAAATATTAAGAAAGAATAATTTTTGTGGTATTGAGATGTTGCAAACATCTAGAAGGCAGCATAAGAGTAACTGGTGTTATTGATAAACATGGAAAAGTGATACTGAGCACAGGCTTTGGGATCACTTCTGGCATAGAACCCTGGGTTGGCCAATTAATAGCGTTAAGTTCCATATTTGTTTTTTCTAATAAAGCTTCCCCACAAAGACATGTTGGGAGAAATTTTTCAATCCACCTAAAGCTTTTAGTATGATTCTGGCTACCTAATAAGCCCTCAGTAAATGACTACAACAATAATTCACCACAATAAAAAGTCTGGTATCAATGATCCATCCAGGGACAAAATGAAACAAAACCAAGGAAAACATTTGCTAGGAAAACCATACACAATTGTTTAAATTATATTTTCAAGCAGAATTGGTAAAAACATGGAAATGAATTGTCATGGTTTCTTCTTTTAGAGAATTAAGTTCTTTTAGGGTGGGACTGTGTTTTATTAGTTTTGGCATTGTCCAAAACATTGAAAATAGTTTTTCACTTAATTAGCCCTTAATGAAGAAGTTTTGAGAGCTGCGAAATTATTTTTCAATTTTTCAAGATTTATCTATCATGACTTTGGATGTTAGGAAATATCCATAAAGCACAGAGCTTTTGACTAAATGTATTTTGCATCTTTCCATAAGGAAAATTCCCACATTTATAATACATTAGCAATTTTCTAAACACTCAGTGTTGTTCTTTTCTATATGTTGTGTATATTTATTCTGCTTCTGAAACCACATGTACTAAGCCCTAACCATCATCAGCAATATGTGATGCTGGTCCACTCATCTCTGCTTACTCTGCAGGTTCACAGACTGTAGGTTAAGCTTGAAACATATGATAATTTTCTAGATCTTTTCCTGTATCTGCACTTGGCTCTTCACAGTTGATCAATAAGTGTTTGCTTATTAGTTGGCTTTCTTTGTTAGAGATGAATTATTCAATGAACAATTTCAAATCCCAGTGAGGAGACACAGTTTTTAAAAAATGTTTTAATATCTTTAGACAAAAGAGATGGCAATGGATTACTCATTTTTTCCACTTCTGAAATTTTTCTAAAATCCAGAGGAATTCTAACTAGTGATTCAGCATTGTGGAATCTTAATAAATGTCACCCAAACTAATTGTTAGGTGAACTGTGAATACCTATTATACTTACCTGCCTCTGAGGACTACATGAATGGGTGATTACACTTTTTAAAAAACCATATTACTTAGTTCTATATTGTTTTACCTATTTTATTAATACATATTAATTGTACATATTAATGAGAATCACTGTGATATTTCCTTACATGCATATAACATTTGCTGATGGCATCCATCTACCCTTCTTTCATTTTTATCTGCTCTCCCATGCATACCTTCCCTATCCCCAGTAATTACTATTCTACTTTCAGGATGAATTTTTACCCATATGAAAAAGAACATTTAACACTTGTCTTTCTTTGTCTGGCCTATTTCCTTCAACATGATGTTCTCTACTTTGCTACAAGTGATAGGATTTTGATGTTCTATATGGCTGAATAATATTCCATTATATATACATAGACATGCTTCCGTATCTGTCTTTCAATGGATGCCTAGGCTGATTCTATATGTTAGGTATTATAAACAGTGTGGCAACAAAAACAGACATGCAGCTATCTCTTACGTATGCAGACTGTATGAGTTAGGGCTCACTCAGGAATGGATTACAATGGCCACCTGTGCCATCAGGGATGAAAGAATGCAGAATGGTCTTCTGTGTGCCGGAGAGTCAGAGTATCCAGTAGAAAGTTGGTGCTCACTACATAGTCCACTGCAAGTCTGTGCTGGAAAACCAGGGTCTGAGTTAGAAGGCTAGAGTCTGCACTGAAAGCCAAAAAGAACTGGAGGTGAATGCCCAAACGCAATGCCAAAGAACAGAGCTCCTCCAAAGAAGTGAAAGGGAAGACTTCCTTTTTCTTTCCCTATTCCATCCAGGCTACAAGCCTATTGGTTGGTTTCATCCACCTCTGGGATGGGTCTTCCCTCTTCCATTTGCAGCCTACACATCAGTATCCACAGACACACCCAGATCTGTCCTCTACTAATCTCCTAGGCTCTCTTAATCTATTCAAACTGATGTCACAGTAACTATCTCAATGACTTCATTTCCTTTGAACATACACCCACAGTAGGATAGCTAGATCATATGGTCATTCTATTTTTAGTTTTTGAGAAACCTCCATAGAGTTTTCCATCCTAGCTGCACTAATTTACATTTTATAACTTCTTAGTGCTTCTAAAACACTGCTTGCAAGCAAGGCTTTAAAGATCACTGTTTCTATCCACTGTGCTCTAATATTTAATAGCAGAAATTTGGAGATAATCAAATGCCCATCAATGGAGAACTGTTACATTCCATATGATATATAATATATATTGTATAATATATAATTTATATTTATAGCCTTTAGTAGAAATGCAGCTAATCTGTGTGTATTCACTTGGTAGCATGTCCTAACATGATACCAAATTGAGAAGAAGCAAGTGTAAATGCTACAGAGGTTTTGAATACAACCTCATCGACAGCACGTACCCAGTTCATACATAAAAAATCTGGGATGTATACCAAAATATGCATAGTGATTTTCCTCAAGGACTTTGTTCTGAAGAGATAAGAAATACTTTGAAGTTTTACTTCACATATCCCTATAGTAAATGATTATTATAATAAGTGCTTTTAAAGTATTTTCTTTTGTACTGGGAATTGAACTCAGGACATTGCACTTTCCAGGGAAAGTATTTTTATTTTATAACTGTTAAAAACAAAAGCATATTATATAAATGTTGTCACAGAGTAGAATTACCTATTATTTAGATTTATCTCCATGCTACCTGAAGTCATTGCCTACAACCTCCTCAATTTGTTTTTATGTCCTCAGCTGTAGAGATATTGAAAAGAACTGCCTCCTCCATGGTCATACTCACTGGGTCCTTTTCTTCTATGGGGGGAGGGGTCCAGTTCAGGCTTTGGATTAGAGTCTTAAAGCAAGGATTTGAATCTTAGCTCCATTATTTGCAGGTCCAGTCTTTGGGTTGCAAGATATAAAAACCTACTGAAGCTGACTGAAGCTGGAAGAATGTTACTGTAAGAATTAAATAACCCCTGAGAATGAACTGCAGCTGATGTTCCTGGGAAACACAAGTAAGAGTTGTAAAACTGTCAGAAATGTGGTCATCTACTTTCTCTGTGTCCTCCCACTCATACCCACCTGCCTGCCTCTGTTCTCTATTTAATTCTCTTCTGTGAAATATAAGTACTGCTTCTTTCTCATGATTTTGAGGTCTAATGTACTTCATCTGTAAATAACTTTTCTTGGCATGAAGTCCACTCAGGTCGAGACTCCATGGGACCTTTTAGCATCTCACAATTCTTGAGTGTTTTACCAAAGAGAGATGATGAACAGTAAGTGAGATAACTTTTTTAAAAACCTCCCACATTTCTTGACACAATATATGAGAGATAGCTAATCCTCTGAAACCTTAGTGTATACTTGATTGCAAAATGTAAATGCTAATGGTACCAAATGTAAATACTAATGGCTTCTATAAAATGTTTAGTACTTTATTTATCATACAGCATGTGCTTAATAAAGGTAAGGTAGTGTTGTTGTTACTTTTATTACCAAATCCATCACGATTATTATCTTAAATTTTTCTTACAAAATTATTGGTCTAGTTAACCCAAACAGGCATATTTCATGAATACCTCATTTTCCATGTAGACTCCAGGAGCAGAGAATATGGTATAATCCAGTAAAAAAAAAAAAAAGACAAACGAAAATTGATGGTCTTAATAAATCCATGAAACAAATTCCTGATACATCAATTTTCTATATGGCCAAGCAACAATGATACAAGACAGAAAATGGTTTTATTTAGAAATGGTTTGTGTAAAGGAATATGGAGACAGCAATAATATCATTTAAACCAAAGGCTATTTAGATGCCTTCATTAATCACTAGCCAGGAGCTCGCTCAGCATGTAAGTGGGGGAAAAATTTGCACTGCTCACAGCCCTATCTGTGTTTTGGTTCAGTGGAAAAGATCTGATGAAGCACATAAAAGATAGTTTCCTGCCAAATTAATGGGTATATAGAGAATACTAATGATAAACATTTTCCAGACCATCAAATGGCCTATATTTACTAACAGAGAAATCTTGGGATGAACTTTGATAATACCAAGAAAGAACCACAGGCACATTTTAGTCTCATGTCTCTTGTGAAACTAGCAAACAATGTGCTTAGTGATACCCTAAACATAACACGCCACCATCTGATTAATGGAACATGTCAGCTTCACTATCAACACTTAACATTTATTATACTCAATGACATTGTCTTAGATCTGAAAATAACAGGTGTCTCAGTGATGAAAAGTCAAGACAAAAGTGTGAAGTGAGGGCTTTCACATACTTTCCTTTTAATTTTATAGCAACACAGTTTTGACAGAGGGCCTTCTGACTGTTCAATTTGATGGCCATACAAACTTATAAAAGGAGAAGTACAGGATTTCCCAGGGGATGACATAATGCAATAGATACACTCATGAATATGTATGTCTGGAGGAGGCCATCTGTTCTCCGGCAACCTCTTTTCTTATAAGAACTCACACATACCCAGCCCCACACCCACACCTACCCCATCTTCAAAGGGAAAATAATTCTGCATTTTGAGATTTTGGAAGTCAGAAAAGTTTCATCCTTGCAAGAAACATAACTTTTGTAGAAATATTTTTTATTGTTAAACTAAAAATGATAAAATCAAAGAGCACTTGTGCAAGTACTCTGAGCTGTAAAATTCCAAGCCGTTCTTCTACCCCTCAGGTTTTTCCCTCTTTGCCTAAATGAAGGCTACATGAACTTATCTCTTGGGCTAAAGTATGTGAAGAGGTAGAATTTCAAAAACAGCAGAGTAGATGGTACTTCATCATTCAGGAATTCTGAATTAGGTCCAGTTGCTGTATTCAACTTTAATACACAGTTGTTGGATCCCATTGGAATTCCTTCTTAATCACTAATTATGAAAACAAAGAATGATGCTAGTCTTACTATTCAAAAATGATAGGAAAGAAATTTTTAAAAAATATATAATCCACAAAGATCAAATGAAAAGTGCGGTGCAAGATGACTAATACTTTTGGTCAACTAAATCATATTTAAAATAAATAAGAAATGTTCATGTATTACTTATAGACTTTTTGATAAACCTTTTATAAAATACATGCAGACAAAAAAAGAATGAATGCTCCTATCTACTAGTTTTGTAATTTCAACATAATGAATAATTTGTTTTTTAAAGAAAGAAAGCTTCAAGTGATAGTTTGTTTCAAGAAAAAAATTAACATTGAAGTCTAACAAAATAAGACTCAGAAAAATTTAAAATATAGTCACAAATGCAGCCACTTTTAAATTAAAAGCCTTATGAAAATTTCTCAGATTAGGCTGCTTGTAGATACAGTTTGTGATAAGCAATGTGTTTTATCAAAAAATTAAAAGAAATAATATTGTTGAATCTTAAAAGGTTAAAGAAAAACAGATGGGAAAGAGCATAAATGTTTTGGAATGAGAAGACAGTGAGGCTTCAATACCTCCTTTTAGTTAATAGTACTGCGATCTTAGGCAATCCACCCACACTTTCTAATATCCCTTCATTTCCTCTGTCAAGTCAGAAAGCAATAAGGACCTCACGGAGCTACTGGAATGATCTATTAAGGTGGTAAGAAATCTGAGGTTTTCTATAAACAAAAGAGACCTCTGGGGCTGGGGATTTAGCTCAGCGGCAAAAGCGCCTGCCTGGCAAGTGCAAGGTTGTGAGTTCAGTTCCTGGTACCGGAGAAAAACCAAAAAAAAAAAAAAAAGAGACCTCTGTAAAACAAGCCTGAGACAGGTGTTAAAGGGAGTTCATTTATACATTACTTTCATATAAAACATAAAATACATTCACTCCTTAATCACGTCTAAGTATCATGATCATTCCTGTCTTAGTTGCTTCTCTCTTGTCTCTGAGACAAAATACCTCACACGTATAGTTTAAAGGAGGAAAGGTTTATTTAGCTCACAGTTTGTAGAGGTTTCAGTCCATAATTGGCTGGTTCTAAGGCATGGTAGCATATGGCAGAGGGGCCATTGTTCAAGGCAGTAGAAGATACCAAAAGCAACAAGGGAGGAGGCGAGAGTGACAAGACTTTTTCTGTTCCTCATATTTTATTCAGGCTACCCACCCAAGGACGGGTGTAGCACTCACATCTGTAATCCCAGCATTGGACCCTGAATCAACCATAAACTCTAGATTCAGCCACCTATGAAAAGCCTGCCCCCATGACTGCAGGAGGCTTTGGGTGGACATCATTTCATATCAGTGCACACAGTTGCCCATCAGTGAGGACAAGTTATTGGACGGCACATCTCCAGTGCCTCTTCCAGCTCTGAAATTCTGTGGCACTCAGAGTACAACATGGTAGAACAAACACTAGGCTGGCATCCATTAACTAGCTATAGAGTTTGGCATAAGGTAAGTTACAAAACCTCTGGCATGATGTAGTTTCTCCATCTACAAAGCAAGGGGTTTGAGCTGAGGTCCCTTCCACCTCCCACAATGTATGATGACCTCACATTGTTTTAAAATGGTCATAGATCAGACTGAGGCAGCTTTGGGCTCCTACCTAAACAAACTGAAACCCAAATCACTGTAACAGCAAAATTAACCTTAACCTTATAAATGAGACAACACCAAATAACCTCTAACTAATGACTTCCCACTGGAAGCATCCAAATATGGCTACTTCTCCACTTTAACTAGTGAAATGCTTCATTTGTCTGCCTTGTCGTTTTACCCTATAAAACCAAGCCTTCCCTTGTGCTTCCAGCTCAACCCAGAACACTTGCACTCTGGTGCTGCCTGATGTGCAAAGTGCTGTCCGCTCGAATAAACTCCTTAATATTTTAATGGGGATAAGTTGATCTTTTAATGACAGTTAAGTGGAACAGAATTAACTCTATTGAAAAAGTTGGTTATCCCTCGAAGATAGAGGTTTGCTTAAAAGTAAGACCTCACCAGTAATGCCACAGAACACAGAATGAACCCAGACATAGTCTTGTAGGAAACTACATTCTGGCTCATAGGTAGCAGGAAGCATCTAGTCTGTTAATGTACAGCTGAAGGTAGACATCTATACTAATAAGAAACTGAGTTACAAAGCTTCAGGGGGTCCAGGTAGCATCAAGCAGAGAGCTGGTTCCCATGGTGTCTGCAGTTCAGAATTCAAAAGTAATTTTTTAAATTCTATATGCACCCTTTGTTCCTACTTCCTCTAACTTCCCTGTAAAAAGCCTTTTCCTAGCCCTCAGGACATTGGATTGACCCGCCAGCTTTTTGTATAAAGTCACTTCCTGTGCCTAAACACCTTGTTTCTCAATTTAATTGGTCTGTTGTGCAGTTACTCAGGTCCAGTAACAAACTGTCAGGTGTCACATAACCATTTCAAAAGCTCCAAGCAATCTAGGCAGGACCTTTAAAATTAAAAACCAAAAGTCTTGGTTTTTTGTTTCATTTTGGTTTTTGTTTTGGTGTGTGGTGGGGGGGCATTCAGAATATGAGGCTAATATAAGCAACATAATTCTTTTTAGACAAACTTGGGATTCTAGAGAAAACATCACAGAATAAATTTTTTATAAAGGCATAGTATCATATTTTTACTTTTAAAGAGTCAGTGAGAGAAACACTATCATCTTGGAATTCATGTCAACTAGTTCCATAAATGTTTTCACAACTAGAACATCACAAGTATATTTTCCAAATAGTTCAAAGTGGTAAATGCTACAGCTTTTACTCAAGAGAGATGATGAAACTTCAACTTAACAAAAATGCCAAATTTTGATGGCATGATTTGTTTCAATTGTGAAAATCTTTCTACATTATACTAGATCAATCTCAAGAATACACATTTTAGCATTTTGCCAGGTCCTATACAAAATAAATTAATTTGGCACAAGGTTTCATGACAAAAGGATAAATGACTTCAAAAAGAGCTACTTTCTCCAGGAAGGGGCTCTGACCAACCCAAGGTCAACCCAAGATCTCTATACCATGCCCTGCCTCCAGGACACAAGAATTTGTAGAAAATGCAAGAGTTTAAAAAAAATAAGTTGTAGAAGATGTAAATATTAGGTGAAGTCCATGGGGGATTTAAAGAGAAGTTACTTGGAATATTTGTTTGTGTTATTAGAACCTTAAATAAAGTAAAAGCTCTGTAAATAAGATACTTCTAGTGAAGGAATAGAAAATACCACTCAAAATTTAACACTGAAATTCAGCCTGAGTTCTGTCACAAAATGCTCAATTTTATGCATTTCATTCTACATCCATCACCAAAACAAAGTGGAGAGGGGTACCTGGAATAAACTTTTATTATGATGCTATTTTAAACAGCTTTATTAGTGTTCTGCATGTAATGCAAGATTCATCTATTTGAATGAATAGATGAGAAATACATCAATTTGAAGTATATAGTTCAATGACTTTGGGTAAAATTACAGCGAACGACAAACATCATTGTAATCTAGTTTCAGAACATTTCCAACACCACAAAAATGTCCTCCCTGTTCATCTGTAGTCAGTTTTTACTCTCTGCCTGCATAACTACTTATCTTCTGTCTATAACTTTAGCGATTTGTGGGTGTTTCAGCTCAAAGGTATCACTTAGTCTTTTACATCTGGGCTCTGCCTTTTGACCCAATATTTTTCAGGTCCTTACATGTTGTAGCATCTATTAGTATGTGATTCCTTTTTACAGTTGAACAGAACCCTGTTGTGCAAATATAGCATATTTTCTTCATTTCCAGTTGGTAGACATTTGGTTTGTTTCTATTACTTGGCTACCATGAATAATGCTACTGTAAACATTAGCATACAATATTTATTTTGAGATAGATTTTTATTTC
The DNA here is from genome assembly GCF_000276665.1 of Chinchilla lanigera. Classification (NCBI taxonomy): domain Eukaryota; kingdom Metazoa; phylum Chordata; class Mammalia; order Rodentia; family Chinchillidae; genus Chinchilla; species Chinchilla lanigera. Next base: position 9,786,172 of record NW_004955421.1, on the reverse strand, counting down.
TCTAAGATAGTTATCTAGGTGAATTATTTTATGTGGCTGTAACAGAATACCACTGACTGAGGAATTTATAATGAACAGAAATATATTTGCTCATGGTTCTGGAGGTCGGGTGGTCTGAGATCGGGGGGCTGGTGTGCAGAGGGAGATGGAGAAAAGGGGAGAAGGTAGAGGTAGATGAAGAGTGGAGAAACGACAGAGGGGGAGAAAAAGGGAAGGTGGAACAAGGGAGAAGGTGAGGAAGAGGGGTAAAAGGAGAGGGAGGAGAGAGAAAGGCTGAACTCGTTCTTTTATAGGATACTCACTCCTGTCATAACCGCATTAAACTGCTCATGAAGGCAGAGCCCTCATGATTTAATCAGCTCTCAAAGGTCCAGTCTGCTGACATTGTTACTCTAGCAATTAAATTTCCTCAGAAGTTTGGAAGGGGACAAACATTCAAACCATAGCAGTGAAGATTTACTGTGTCAGTAACAATACGTTTAACTGTGTGTGTGTGTGTGTGTGTGTGTGTGTGTGCATGCGTATGTGTGTGTGTTTACTGGATATTAAGTCCAGAATCTTTGTACTAAGTTACATTACTGGCTTTCTTTTATTTTTTACTTTGAGACAGAGTCTCACTATGTCACTAAATTGCTCAGATGAGGCTTGAACTTGGTATCGTCTTGTCTTACCTTCCCAGAGTGCTAGAACTACAGTCATGTGGCACTGTACCTGGTGTGTTTAACTTTGTAAGAAACTATCAAACTGTTTTGTGGAGTGACTGTAGCATTTTATCTTCCAAGGATCTAAAAGAATTGTTCCTCTATGTGCTTACCAACACATATTATTGTCTTTCTTTTTTGTTAAAGTCATCTTGGTGGGTGTGAGGTAGAATTTTATTATAGTTATACTGGACTGTGCTTTTCCCTAATGGCTAGTGATGTCGATCACTAGTTTTGAGACAATTTGGTATGCAAAGAGATCACTGGGTAAAGACTACTTACATATGAGGTCAAAAGCATGATTCATAAAAAATTGATGAATCAAATCTGATCAAAATTTAAAAACTTCAGTGCTTCAAAGAACACAGTTAAAAAGTAAAAAGACATGCTACATACTGGAAGCAGATATTTTCAAATAAAATATCTGATAAATAAGCTATATTTTATACTCAGGGAAGCTGAGGTAGGAAAAGACCACGTTGGAGAAATGATTAAAGGGTTGGGAATGTAGTTAAGTGCAAAGGCCCTGGGTTCAGTTTCAAGTATGGGGAAAAAAGGAATTGTAGTCAATATATAAAGAAGTCTTATAACTCAGTATGACAAGTGACCTGATTAAAAAATGGACAAAAGCACACCAAATTGTCTCAGAACTATTTTTTGAAAAAATTATATCCCCAATTAAATTTTTCATTGCTAAAAATCCATTGACCCTTAACATAAGATCTCTTATATATAGTGAGAAAATATGGGATAGTGAGGTTGGATTGTGGATTCAAGCAACCCAAAATCATGTTTAATTCTGCATTTTAGTAGCAGTATGTCTTGAGGGTAGTTGCTGAAGCTTTCTGTACAGTAGACACATCCCTCATATGTAAAAATAAAATGATAATAGAACATAGGTTCTGGGACTATTTTGAGATAATACATGTAAAGTACTTAAATGAGGACCTAGCATGGAAGAATCATAAAGTTCAGTAGTTGAGAGCTGTCATTTCTATCCCCTACCAAACAGAGACAGCAAAGCATGAAAAATCAGTTCAGCTTCTCTGTGTCTTTAAGAACAAGTTGGAGCCAACTGGCCAAAATGCAGGATGTGACCTGCATGTTTTTGGTGAGATCCCTGGGGTAGCATTTGTTTTACCCCTGGTCATCCTCCCCACTCTCCTCCTCTTTACTGCTGTTCTTTTGGTTTCTTTACTTATAGTTTTGTTCAGGTGGCAATGTGCCTTTTTAAAATACTGGTACCTTTCCAGACTCCCTTGCAGCTAGGAGTTGTCTTGTGACTCACTTTTTGCTAATAAGATATGAACAGATTTAACTCTTGGTTTTCAGGAGAAGCTGTTGATTTCCGGATAAAATAGTTGACAGATTCAGCTGGTGTGAATTATTTCCACTTTAACCATTCCCCTTAGTGCTACTTGGAATATCTTCGCAGTGCCTATGGGAGCAATTTTCTTGTAGCCACAAGGCAGAAGGCCTGATGTAAAGAGTAATGGAACAGACAGTCACAAGCTGATGTCAGCAACTAAAGCAAGGCTGAAGTTCTTGTATTACTTTGTCACATTTGTAATAGGGACTACAGTTTGAATATCTCTTATCTGAAAGGCATGGGACCAGTTGTTTACAGGATTTCAGAATTTTGTGAATTTTGAAGTATTTATATATGCATACTGTGATATCTTAGGAATGGAACCCTAGTCTAAACATGAAATGTACTTGTGTCACATATATCTTATACACAGTCTGCAGGTAAGTTTGTATAATATTTTTAGTGTGTCTGTGGTTTGACTGCAACCCATTGCATGAAGTTAGGTGTAGGATTTTTTCACCTGTGGCATCATGTTAGTACTCAAAAATTTACATATTTTGGATTCAGATTTTTGGATTAGGAGTGCTCAAACTGTAGCTGTTATGTCTACCATGGGTGAAATCTAAACTCCCTAAATTATTTTGCAAGATAAATTTTATTCTCTCCACTGTACATATGAGTTAGCAGAGGCTTAGAACTTTAAATAAACTCTCTGAGGACTTGGGCTCAAACACCAATGTATCTGGCTTGCCTGTGTCTACGTTACTGCAAAATTGGTCATTAATTAGCAATAGGACTTCAAGGCAGGAGCCAAAAAGGGGTCTCATTTTTGTCACATTCTCAGCTTGTTTTCTTTTGCAAAATGGGGTGAGGTGTTCTCTGCCTATACTTTGCAAAGCTTACAGCCAAGTCCTTACATTTAAAAGCAATATTTTTCTTCAGGGAAATTAACACTTATCAGCCAATAGACAAAGTTTCAGGTAATTGTTTCTAATCAAAATGGTCAAGTAACTGACTATGGGTTACTGAGTGGGCGTCAAAGCTCAACAGTTAGTAACAGAGTAATTTAAAGCATTTAGGAATTCACTTCACAGAAAACACCCTTAGGTAGAAAATAATCCAAACATTGCCCCTGCTTCTTTCTCATTCAGTTGGTTTCCCTCCACCTCCATGGAATATTAATTGCTCTGCTCAGGGCTTCTAGAATATGAAAGTTTATAAATAAACATCTTTCTCAGACATAGCTCAGGTAGAATAGCTAGAGAAAGGTGAATTAAGAACCAAAAAAGCTTTCCTGTTATTGTTGTTCTATCTTGGCTTGGTTTTCAAGAACAATTTCACCTTGGATATCATTTCCCAAGCAAGTATCCTGGGAGATGTTGATAAGCTCCTTAAAAGAAGCTTCTAAAGTTGGAAACTAACTTTCTTAGAAATTTCTATCTCATATTAAAGATGGGGGCGCTTTTTAACTTTGCCTAACACAGTGTTTCCCCAAATTATTTAATCCAAAAGTTCTTTCATTTATAACACCTTTGATATTTGTGGAACATAGAAATTGTTACTTTTAAAAAGTTAAAAGGGTACCACGGACAATTTGTTTAACTATTCTTCACATAGGGCAGGAGTCAATAAACCAAAAAAGCTGGCCTGGGCCCTGTTTTTTTGTATTTTTTGTTTGTTTGTTTGTTTGTTTTAAGATCCAGGAGGCAATAGTTGTAAAAACAAAACAATCACAAAGTTATACAACAGAGACCTATGAAATTCAAAAATCTAAAATATTTTCTTTCTGGCCCTTGGTAAATAACATTTGCCTGTTCCTGCCCCAGGACATTAAAATCTTTAAAATTAAACCCATATATTCTGAGCATATAAAGTATGATTTTTAAAAAATTTCAGGAATAGTAGAGGGAAATGGAGAGAAGGTAAGGATGAGCCTAGTTTCTAAAATGTAGTGGCTGATATAATCGAAATAAGCCTTAGGGCTGTGCAAAATAATTTTCTATTATGTTCCCTACAACAACCCACCAAGTATCCTCTCAAATATCTCTAGTTCCTTCACCTTTCTCCATATGCAGTGGCGTCTCCTTGTCACTGTGGCCTCCTGTCTGGAATATATTCCACTTGGTCTACATCCCTTTTTGTATATTGTGCCTATGCCGGCTACCTCTACTAAAATCTAAGGGAGGTCAAATAGGCAGGCTTTCCTCTTAATCTGCCTAAGAAGAAGAAATGAAAACAGTAATCAACATGTCAAATTACACACATGGGTGCGTGTTAAGTCTGTTCAGTGTTTTCAAATACAGGAAAATCAGAGCTGTAGATGTAGCTCAGTGACACAGCACTTGCCTAGCATACTTGAGGGTCTGGGCTCATCCCAGCACCACCAAATAATAGAAAATTAAAAATCGATAAAATATTGGAGAATTATACATAAAAATTCAGATTTTTAATCTTTTCCAGAGAAAGAAACATATAGTAAGATGAGGCAACCTCAGACCTATATTCTTCCAAGGAGCTGGAGCCATGAAGCAGCTACACCATCTGAACCAGGCACAAGGTCTCTGATTTGCCGCCGTCCTTACTATCCCACATGCTGGCACCAAGACTGTTCTGCTCATTGTGACTTCCACCTGGTCTCGGAGTATTCAAGTCTGTATCCTGTTTTATCTCTTGATCTCTGATAGACTATGTCTAGGAACACTTGTGTACATATCTATATATTTGGAAATCATCAGCAGAGAAGAAGCCTTAAAGAAATACATTGGCATGAAGTTGTGATAGAGCAGAAGTTCAGGGAAAGATCCCAAACCTGGGTGCGCTAGTGACTTACATCAGTATCAGGCTGCTCTGCACAACTAGGGATCAGTAGATGAGAAGCACTCAGAAGCAGAAAGAGAAAAGAGGATAAAGTATAAAGATGAAGGCAACCAGAAAGAGCACAAGACGGGAGAGAATATCTAGGTTCCATTTCTTATTTATGCATTTGACCTACCACATGTTATTGGGCAGCTTGCTTAGCCTCTGTTGGCTTTAGGCAGCCCTTCTCCAAACTGCAGTGAAGTAGCACCTAGCTTTGCTTCCTTGGCTTCTGAGGTAAAATCAAGCAGTAAAATCAAGTAGTAAATGTGGAAACATTCTAATACTACATATAAGAAGGTATCATGGATCCTTTGCTTTTCAATTTGGCCTAAGGCTGACCTAGTAGGAAAAAATCAAAAGCAAAACCAAAAATATGGCAACCAAAATCCCTGAAAAAAGGAAGAACTAAATTCTGTTGAAGGCCAAGACACATTCATCTTTTATGCTGCAAACTGTGTGGTATTAAAAGGCCCAGATGCCCAGCATGCACTGTGAAAGATGAATAATATGGCTTCATGTTTACCAAAAGATTCAGACCAGTGAGGCTTTTTGGCACAAGACACCAGCCTGCTGGACTCAGAGTGTCAGAGGTGAGGTGTGGAATAGTTTAAGATCTGGCTACCGCTGAGACTGGCATGATTCCCATGGACCATTTACAAAGGGTTTCTCACTTTAGCCTCAGTTTTTGCTCTTTCTGCTCTAAGCACCCTCCCATCATCTCCATTCGAGTACATTTTATGATGATTCTCTACTTGACTCTTCCCAGTCCTTCAAGGAGCTCTGGGTTGTTCAGTACAACTGCACAACACAATTACTACTTTAATACCACTTGCACATTCCCAAGATGTGCTATGTCATATTTATACAGAAGAAGAAACTTCTGAATATCAAACCAGCAGCAAATATTCCTGTTGGGGATCATGTGAACTCAATATCCATCCCAAAGTCATGAAAATCAATGTGGGTAACCATTGAGAGATTTTTTTCCTGGCTATAATTTCATTTGACAAATTTCCAATGAGTAATGCACTGTTCATATTAGAATAACACATGATGGCTAAGCCCAGTTTTTTCTTTAATAGTTGATTCACAACTAGGGTTTTCATAAGAGATTTCACTGTTGTTTCAAAGCTATTCTCAAACTACTTCTGCTATTTATACTGTTATATTGAAAGAGACCTTTGCATAGAAGGGAAGTCAGTGGGAAGCCAATTTGGACTCTCAGTACAAAATAATGGTCCATAGTTTTCAGAGCTAACAAAAGATGGACATTTTACTGCATACAATTTTGTTTGAGTAGAGTTCATCAGACCTTTGCTCTGGGTCATGTAAAAAGAGACTCAAACCGTCAGTGGGGTGATAGGCTAGAATCTCGATGACCTTCTAGTTTCTTATCATCATTTTGATGCCAATGTTTTCCATTTAGTCTGGAAATAACACTCTAGCTCCAAGAGCTGGTTCTACTAAGTAGGGTCACAGCACATACAATCAGCAAGCAGTCACAGTAGAATGCTTTGTACAGTGATACAGGTGTTCCCTGCTTTGGATTAACATTCCCACCACTTAAGCAAAATGCAATTGAAAATAACTCAGAAAAAGGGCCAAGTTAGATTTGCACATTTTAACAGAAGTTGAGATTGATATTGTGAACAGGATTTTTGAGTCCATCTTTGGCCAGACAAAGGGGAAACTGGGAGGCTTTCTCTAGCCAAAATGGAAAGAATTAAAAAAGGGCAAAGCAGGGACACTTTCCCAGGTGAGCAGAAGTGGAGTAATAAACCCAGTGCTCCCATTTAGGGATTTTGCTTTCAGCATCAGTCTCAACTTGCTTTTATTCTCCAACCTGGGCATCTCAAGATGGTATAAGCCTGAAGCAGAAGTCATGAGGCTCCTAGCAAGGTTTTGGGAGCATTTACCATAACCCAAAGGAACCAGCGCAGATCCATGTACACTGTAACAAAAGTGTCCCTTATGTTGGGGGTGTTAGGAATGTAAAGGAACGGATAGAGGTGAGACTTTGTAGAGGGAATAGACTCTGCCTGATGGCATATTTGACAGCAAAGCAGGAAAGAAACTAAAGTCAAGATGGTCTCCAAGGAGCCTGGAAGAGTCTGTGCTCTAAGCCCAAGGAGGATTGGACCTCATCTCTTTATTCTACCATAACAACCAGCATGGTGCATGACAATTTATTTCTAGTTTTTCTGCATGAATGATCAGGAGATGTTTGATAACACAGAAAGAAAAGTTATCATACATATGACATGACTGAGTTTTAGGTGTGTCGAAAAGTGACATTCAAATAAGCACTAACTGATCTTTGTTCAACAGGAAAATAAACATAATACTTTGAAAGGGCTCTCTCCCCTCCAACATAAAGGGAATGGGTGATAACCAACTCATGAGGTTCTTAAAATTGAGGAGCAAATTACTTCAACCTTCGTGGTTGGATCATAACTGCTTCTTTAGTAAACAGTTCCATCCAGGAATCATTCAACCAATACTTATGGTCCGAGGTCTAGAGGAAGCATTCAGGATGGTTTGGCTGTGAGGAGTACTCCTGAGAAGCTAAGAACTCAATGGGAAAAATGAGTCAGGTTCTTAAGCAACTAGAAATGATAAGCAGAATATTTAACAAATATAGGGCATGGACTCTGACCAGTTAGAGTGAATTTCTCTATACAACTGAACAGTGTTAAAGGCTTCCTCCATTTCAGGCATTATTCCTTGATTTGCCGGATTGTAGACTTTCCATAGAGACTGGAAGAGCAGCCAGGTTTAAGGGACATTTAGTGGGTTTGGGGCAGACACTACCAATATTATAGCAATTGGTGCATCAAAATTAGTATATAACAGCTGATTATCAACACTATAAGTGACATTAACAGAGACAAGAAATAAACCAGGTAGCTAGTTTGTTAGCTAGCCTAATGAACTACTCTAAAAATATTGATTTTAATAACAATCATGAATTATTTTGTCTCACAGGTGACAAATGTCAACTGATTTTGGCCAGATCTATTCAGGTATCTTTGAATCAACAGATTCTGGGTCAGCTTTGGCTGAAGCAAATTAGTGAGAGCAGATTTGCTAAATGTCTCTCTTCCTCTCTGGGAACCAAGTGGAAAATTCAATCATGTCCACCTCATAGTAGTAACACAGGTACAAGAAGGACCCCAGTCATGTAAGTCTTTTCCATGTCTCTGCTTGCATTATCTCTACTAAATTTCATTGGCCAAGGCAGGTCGTATGACTAAATTCATGATGAAGGGGATGAAAAAACATTACCTACCTTCTAAATGGAAGAATTGTACAGTCTTATGGTAAAACTCATGAATACAGGAAAAGGTCAGTACTACCATGTACCACAACCAAGATTTGTTTTTCTCTTCTCTCATATGTTGAGTATTCATATCTACTTCTAGAAAGAGCAACCTAATTTTTCTTTAGGGAATTCTTCTCTACTTTTGGTCATTCTTTGCCTTACCTCCCAGCTCCTAACTATGCCATAATGCTTAGATCTGCACAAGACAATATTCTAGCCCACTTAGGCTATGGTCATTGGTTCAGAGATGGCATGTGACCCAAGGCAAACCAACAAGATTAAATTCTGGAGATTTTGTTGGAGTTACTACAAAAGAAAAGTCTTTTTCTAGTGAAAGTTGCTGAAAGGCTGGTGCATATTTCTAGAGCTTCTAGTAGTCATCTTACTACAATATGAAAAAACCTTGAGAATGGTGTTAATCTGAAAGAAAATGGTGAAAGACAGGGTGTATAAAACTGAATAATAAGTAACTGATAGCCTTTGATCCCTGGTCCCAACTGTATCTAAAAAACCACTCCTGAGACTTTCAGATTTATATGCCAATATCCCACCTTTGCACCTTTTCCTTGTAGTTAGATTCTTAGATTCTAGTGAAGAAAACTAAATATTGAGCAAATTATTTAGACCAGGAGATGTAGCTAGGCTACTTAGAGAAGTTGGCATTAGAACTAATCTCGTTTAATATTTCTTTTTTTAAAAAAGAATTATGGAAACTTTTCAAATCTTTTTCCCCTGGAAAAGAGAATTTAGATGAAAAGGTCCAGCAGTAGGTGACATACTTTGAAAAGTGAGTTGTTAGACACCTCTTTAATTTCTACTCGTCAAATTTTAACATAAAAATGAGATCTTTCCAGTTAACACCCCAGATAATTTTCCAGTTGGCATAACAGTGTGTTTAAGACACTTGCTTCCTAAAAGATTAGTTGGGCTCCACTGCACTAGGGAGGCAATGTAACCCCATTTCTATGCATTTAATTTATTCATTATGTATATTTTCATTCTTGTTTTTTTCTAAGAATCTACCAGAGTGCAAGGGATAACATAGCTTTCTTAGGTAACTGTTTTTAAGTTCTAGAGATGAAAGTTTTAAGCATAGATTTTTACAGTCTTTTCCAAAGTTATCAAATCAAAGCCACCTAGAATATACTATAGCTGCCTTTCCCAGAGGGTTCTCTTTCTCCAAAGAAAATTTCATATTCCGGTCATATTCCACATTTGGTCTTGCTCATATTTAGACATCTTTCCATATTCTCTGTAACTTTCTGAAATATCCTCTAGGACTGAAAATTTAATACATTTTTTAAAAGCCATAGAATTTCATATATCATCCCAACTGTTTCGTTCAAATGTGTAATGTTGACTATTCCAAGTGTTTGTGCTGATGCTAATCTTAGAAATGAGCAAAATATCAAGGGGGAATATCTGTACAATTTTGCAAACGTTTGTGAAACAACCATGGTAACAATTCCCACAGCAACATTAATATCCCAAGCTAACAGACAGAAAAACAAATATCCCTAAATACTTTCCTGTAGCATACCTTTGCCCAGTTTGAAACATAGAGGCACAAACCTCTGTGTATGTTTGTGCATATATATATGTTCTCAAACTCATACAAAATTAAGCAATTATGATTCAATAATACTTCTTCATTCCATGTACACAAAAGATTTGGAAACAGATACTCAGACAAATACTAATCCATTGATATTGCATATCCACAAATGAAATATAATTTGGCCATAAAAAGGAATAAAGTATTCATATATACTGAAATATGGATGAACCTTAAAAACATCATGTTAATTTCAAAAAGCATACTACAAAAGGTTACATATTATACAATTCCACTTATATGAAATACCTAGAATAGGCAAATATATCATAAAAACAAAAAGCAACTAAATGCTTGCCAGGGGCTGGGGGAAAGGGGAATTAGGAAATAAGTACCTAGAGGGCATAGAATGTCTTCTGGGGGTGTTAAAATGTTCTAGAACTAGATAATAGGAATTGTTATTCAATCTTGTGAATGTACTAGATGCCACTGACTCAGACTTTAAAATTATTAAAATGGTAAATTTTATTTTATGTGAATTATTACAATAAAAAGCAAAGCAATGAAAGCATACCAAGTGGGCATATCAAAAAGTATCAGACTAAACATTGACCCAATAAATCTTCACTCAACCTGAACTCCAAAAATGCCTTTTCTTCTAAGTAATGACTTTAAAATATTCCCAGGACTCCTGGTATATGTTTCTGAGACTCTTCCCTTTACAGTTACTGTATTAATTTCCAATCTTCCTTATAACCAGTGCTAAAGTTGCTGCCCACTGAAAATTCTAGGGGCATTGCTATTCCCACTTCATATAGCCAGTGGTCACTTATGATAGAGGGTTCGTCCTTCAGCAGCACCATTGTCTTTCCACTCCCACATCTCGTCATTAGTCAGTCGTGATCTCCTGCCCCTGAGCCCTACCCTAAAATTCTGCCAGACATTTGGCTAAAGCAGTTGACAGGTCCTTGTTTCTGCCCTGGAGTTTGAAATATTCAGTAATGCCTTCAGATCAGAGTAGATGCTGGCCATGACCCTGTACTGCTGTACAGTGGCACCTCATTTCACAAATACTTTTGCTTGGGAACAATTTGGTTTACAAACAGAAGCATTTGGCACAATTTTGTTTTTATTTGGGAACTGAAATTAGGTGATGAACACTACCATGGACATCTTTTTTGCATGAATGTGAACATGGCCATTTTCCCCAGAATTATGGAACAAATTAAGTTTTTGAACTGAGGTATCATGTATAACTGCCCTGATTCTAAGACAGATATTATTATTCCTAATTTATTGAAGAAAATGCTGAAGTTTAGGAAGCTATAATGACTTGCTCAAGACTGTATGATTACTTGAGGGACTGAGACACGCACAGTCTCAAGTACCTCAGTACCTGTGAAGTCTGACCCTAAAGCTGCAATACATATAACCATCTTATAACCTCTATTATTACCTCTTATAGTGTCTAAATGAACTATTTGCTATAGTTAAACAAAGTACTCGTGACATCTAAACATAACAGAAGCAAATTGTCCACAAGCCCTGCTAAGGATCAACTCCAATCTGACCTTTAGGGAATGACTTCCATCTTTCTTTTCCACAGAAACTTCTCTAAGTTATCCTGGACCAATGACATGAAACATTTTAGAGCTTTCAATGATAATAAACAGCCAGCTTTAGCACATGTGCCATAGATTCACCACTTCCTCCACTTTCACATGTATCCAACTGATACTCAACCTCCCCTCATAATTTTTCCTCCTATCTTTTTTCACTAAAGTCACCCTCATTCAGTCATATCATGCCTTGTGTGGGTTACTGTAGTGATTGCTTGATCAGTCTCCTTACCTTCATTAGAATCCTTCAAATGCATCCTTCCCAAGCCATCATTGAGTACATAGTTAATTCAATTTTTGTATGTTGATTGTTCTAAAATAGCAGAGGAGTCATTTCAACACATGCTCCCCGCTACTGACACTAACCTTCCCAGAGGTAAAACTTATTGCTTACTTATCTTAGCATGACAGCTCAAACAGAATATGTGGGACATAGACAGTCTCAGCAGACGGTGGCTGAACAAATCAGTGAAGGAGTGTTTAATGTAATACTTATAGGACACTTAAACAATAATAAATATCAATGTACTATGTTTTGTTGGGTTGTATATCATTGCCTAGGTAGAGCATTGGTCCCTTGTGGCCTATGAATGTGTTTTCAAAACTTGACATTTACTTAACAACTACCCAAACACAGTTAGATATAAGTAATAAGTTCTAGTGTTCTACAGAACAAGTTCAGAATGCCCTTTCATAGTTCATGAATAACTAGAAGAAAGGAGCTCAAAGACTCCACACACAAAGCAAGGATAAAGAGCTGGGTACATTAATTAAAGTGATTTGATAAGTATATATGTTTGTATTAATCAGTTTCCTGTCAAAATTACCTGACACCTGAAACGTAAGGAGGAGAGGTTTATTTTGGCTCACAGTTTCAGAGGGTTCTCACCATGCACGCTCATTTGTCTCAAGGTAGAAAAATACATGGTGGAAGGGCATGGTGGAGGAAAGCTGCTCAACCCATGGCAGCCAGCAAGCACAGAGAGAGACTGGAGGAGCTGGGGATAAGAATATATCCTTTTCAGTCACATCCTCAGTGACCCATCTAGTCTGACCAGACTCCATGTCCTGATAGCGCATTCAGGTATGAACTCATCAATGAATTAATCCATTCATGAGTATAACACCCCCATGATCAATTGCCTTTCAAAAGCCCAAACTCTGAACACATAGGCTTTGGGGATACATTTTAGGACCAAACCATAACTTTTTTTTAAACCATAACAGGTATATAGACACTCTGAGGAAAGCCACAGGAAGTGAGTAAAGCAGGCTTAAGAAAGAGGTTTGAGGGCTACAACCACTGGAAATGCCACGGCGAGGGCTACCTAAGCCCTTTAGAGTTCACAGATTACCTGGAATGCCGGACACGGAGCTATGGGATTTAATGTTGGCCCAGCTAGATTTGAGTCTTGCTTTGGTGCCATTCTTTTCCACCCCTCTATTTGTACCTTTTGGAATGGGAATGTTTATTTTGTGCCAGTGCCTGTTGGAAGTGTTTAACCTTCTTTTCATTTTTACAGTGGCTCACAACTAAGAGTTTGTAAACTCAGGTCAGTTTGGACTTAGGCTGTTAGCAATGCTGAAATTGCTAGTACTTTGGAAACTCTTAGAGGTGGACTAAATGTATTTTTGGGGCCAGGGTAGAATGTTATTATGGCTTATATCTAGATGTTCCCCCAAAGCCTCATGAGCTCATAGGTGGGACTTTTGGAAGTTACTGGGTAATGGATATGTGATACTGGATTAGTCTTGTGATTGGTCTCACATAGTTTTAGGTGTGGATGATGGAATTACTGAAGAAGGAAGCCTTCCTCTTGATGTAGGTGGCACTAAGCAATAGGATTACAGCCTGCATGGAATATTAAGGGAAAGAGGCAAGGCAGGCTCATTGTTTTCTGCCCACCTTGTTATGAAATGTGCCTCCTCTTCCACACCCTTCTCCTCTGCTGCCCTGCACTGGAGCCAGCCAATTATGGACTGAACGCTCTACGAATTGTAAGTTAAAATAAACCTTTCCTCCTTTAATATGTAAGTGCTGGATATTTTGTCCCAGCAATGAGAAAGTAAGACAGTACCTCACAAATTTATACAATTTAAATAATAATTTAAAAATAAAGCAAGTACTAGGCATGGTAGTACACAACTATAATCTCAGCTTTCTGAGATGCTGAGGCAGGAAGATCATAAAGTCAAGCCCAGTCTGGGCAGTTTAGCTACTTAGCTAGAACCTGTCTCAAAATAAAGTGAATTAATAAAAAAAGCTGAGGAGATAGCTCAGTATGAAGGCCGTGGGTTCAATGCTCAGTGCCAAAAATTACTAAGTGAATAAGGAAAATAAAATAAAATACACTTTAAAAATAAAAAATAGCATCCTTAATTCTTAACACAAAAGATACATGACTTATTAGGAGATGTGTTTTTGTTTATTCATTTATTCAACAAATGTTCATTGAGCACTTACTTTACTCCAGGCTCTCTGCTAGCCATTAGGAAAACAGCTATAAAGGAGGCAGACTGAGGCACTGCCTTCTGAGAGCTGGAAGTCCAGAAAGGTATAGGAGAAGAATTATAAGAAATCAAATCAGTAAAAAAAGAATTTCAGACACAATCACAAAGGAACTAAAATGTGTTGGCATAGCAGAAAAAGATGGGAGGAATAGAGGCCCATGTAGAAATGGTAGTCAGGAATTCATCTCTGAAGAGGTAAAATCAGAGCAGAGACCTAAATGATGAGCTAAATTTCAAACTGCAAAGTTGAGAATGACATTTTCTGCTAATAAGGTTTTTAAAAGAAATACTGACGTTCCAGATGAATAACATTCTAGGAAGAGGGAACATAAAGGAAGATCACTTGGGCAGAAATGAAATTAGCTTGTTAAGGCCCAGAGGGAAGGATCTCAGTGGCTGAAGCACAGGGGAATAAGGTGGAAGCAGGAAGGGTAGGAGTGTGTGAGATACTGAAAGAGCAGAAGCAGGGAGAAGACCAGATCTGCCAATAAAAGGAGCTGAGATTGGATACCAAATGCAAGAGAAAAAAAGGATTTTACAGAAAAAGTTCATTCAGGCTGTTCTTTGGAGAAGAGACTAGTAGGGTGATAGTATAAAATAAGAAAGAATACAGGTGAGTGCAGTCATTGAAGAGAGAAGGGCAGTGACAGCAGCAGTAGAGAGCTTGGTGCACTTGAACTGCATTTTAAAGGTATCAACAGCAGCACTCGATGCTTGATTGCATGAGGGGCGGGAGAGGGGAGAAATTCAGTACGACTCCTTAGGTTTTTGCATCAGCAAATATTTTGTCATTAATGTCTATGAGGCATTGTGGAATAAACAGGGATAGCTTTGGAGTCTAATTAGTAATTAATATATAGATTCAGTAGTGCTTTTTTCATTTGTCTCCACTGAGAATATCTTCAGTGAAAAAGTATTAAACAGGAAAGTGAAGGGACTAAATGATTTAGGAAGGAATGTAGTGAAGCCAAATGCTGGTTTTAGAATGTCCTGAAAACAGCTATGTAACCCTGGGCCCATGAGACCTCTGTATTAAAGAGTTTTGTTTGTGAAAGAATGTGTTAATGCTCCTGTCTTCAACCACTGGTTTGTAGTTGGGGAGGTATTCGGTAAAGATGCCTTCCTTCAGCAGAATTACATTTAATCTATTGTTCTCTGTAATTTTCATGCTTTGTAAATTCAAAATCATCTTGTCTACTTTTTCTTAACCCTCACTACAAAAATCCTATAGTGATTTACCTCTTGTGTACAGTATTTTCTAGTAACAGATGTGACATATTCAGAATTTTTTAATAGTGAGTGAGGGATTCAGTCCAAATTACTTAGCCTGAGGGCATAGGCTTCTATAAAACTTGGGAATGGGCAGTGCTCAACAGTTCACCAAATTATCTTAAGTAATTGCTTCTCCCATATCCATACATGACTCAACATTTTATCCTGAGAATTTTTAATCAAAAGTTTGATTCCGGAGTGTTCTAATTACATTCTATATCAGGGTGAGCTAACTCTCAACTGCACTACTTCCTCCCAAGGCACAGGACTAGCTAAATTCATTAATTGTCTTTGGATTTCATGGGCCATTGAAATGTCAGCTCTTGTGGTTCCCTGCTGAATGGCTCAGTCACCAATATCCAGAGGACCTATAATCTTCTTAATTTCAATTATTACCTCCTTCTTTCCACAAGCTTTTTGGAGGCTTCCTCTGAGATATGTTATTACTTTGCTAAGAATTGAATTTTCTCTCCTGCTACCCTTTTTCCCAACTACTTAATTTAGCTGTGTATTATACCACCTAGTCGCATTATTAACATTTTGGGGATACCAGTGCTATATGTTCCTGATATATATGTAGTCATGATACTCAAAAGCCAACTTTGATACTCATTACAGAAATAGCAATGATAATCCTTTAACTCAGAAAAGTTTCTGTATTAAAATTACCTGGATTTCTAATGCCATACCCCTTTATTCCAGCTGTATGATCCTGGATGAACTATTTAAACCTTTCTTAGTTTTAATTTCTTCATCTGTAAAATAAATATGATAAGAAATCTCCTATAGAATTATTGTATTTGATGAATTAATACACAGTGTATAGCACAGTGCCTGTCACAAAGGAATAATACCCATAACTATTGTCCTTAATATTATCAACATCCTAGAAAATGTGCAGTTTGAGTTAATGGCAGTTGCAAACATGAAAGGCATTGAGCCCAGTAACTAAAGCTCATCAAGCATTCAATAAATTTCAGAGAGCTGGGAATGGCTGAGCCTGGGGTTCACCACCACTACTGCTGCCACTGCCACTGCTACCCTGCTGCTGCCACCAGCTTTCTGCTCTAGCCTCAGGAATTCAGAGACACAGGTTCTGTAATTTGGCCTGATACATGTGCTAAGGATTGAAACCAGGGCCTCACACTTGTTAGCTGTTCTTCCTAGTATTCCAAGACTGAGATTGACTAAGGGTCACAGAAGAGTCTGTGGAAAAGTGCAAAAGAATCAGGGGCTGGGCCACACAGGCAGCAACTTCTCATTCACAACAAACTGAAGCTCATCAAAGGCAAACCCAGGGGACAATGAAGTAGGATGATCTGAAAGCCACCCAGCTAACCTCTCTGAAATGGTAACAACAAAGCAATTGAATAAGGCTCTAGAAAAAATTAAATCAGAAATAATTTCTCAGATAACTGCAGAGATGCTGTCCACAAAGAAAACCATGCTTAGTGACTCTAGAGCAGATACAGACAAAAAAAAAAATACAGTAGCTTAAGAAAATTATGGAAGCCATGAATGCTCAGCATAGGAAAGAAATGGAATCCATAAGACAGATTCAAGTAGAGATCCAAGAGAATAAAAATTCCACTGAAAGTACCCAAGGCAGATTAAGTTAATGTGAGGACAGGATCTCACATATAGAAAGCAGGCTTGCAGTTAGTGATCATGAAATACTAATTTCTTAAAAATAGCAGAGAAATCAATGAGAAATCAATCCAGCAGCTGCTAGATGAGGCAAAGAATAACTTAAGATGGATTAGAGTCCATGAGAAAAAAAGAGATAGCACAAATGATACATAAAAAATAAACTGTTCACAAATGTCATGGCAGAAAACTTCCCTGAGAGTGAAAAAGAATTTGACATACATTAAGTGAGGCATATAGAACTCCAATTAGCCATGATTAAAAAAATTGACAGCCAGGCATATCATAGTAAAGATTTCAGAAATTCAACACAAGCACAGAATCTTAAAAGCTGTTACAGAAAAGAAACACATCACTTATAAATGAAAGCCCATTAGAATCACAGCTGACTGCTCAGCACAAACTCTTCAGTCAAGGAAAGCTTGAAGTGTTTGAACTTTTAAAGGAAAACAGCCTTCAACTCAGATTAATGTACACTGCAAAACTATCTTTCAAAACTGATGGAGAAATAGGATATTTCCATTGCAAAGAATAGTTGAGGAAATTTATCACCACCAAGCCAGCACTCCAAAATGTTTTGAAGGACATTTTAGAAAGAGATATCAAGGACTACAACTCCATGAACCCAAACAGAAGGAATTCACTAGACAAGGCAAACAATTAAACAGAGGGTGGAGGGAACCAAAATAGGAAAATAACATAAATGTTAATGGTCTCAATTTACCAATCAAAAGACACAGACTTGCAGAATGGATCAAGAAGCAATACCCAACAATATGCTGTATACAAGAAACACATTTCATTCAAAAATAAGTTTATAGACTGAAAGACAAATGATGAAAAACAGCACTGCATGTCATAGGAACCCAGAAAAAAGCAAGGGTAGCTATTCTATTTGTAGACAAAGTTAATTTCAAGCCAAGACTGATTAATAGAGATAAAGAAAGTCACTACATACTTGTAAAGGGAATAATCCAGGAGGAAGAGATACCAATCATAATATATGCAACAAATACCAGTGCACTCAACTATATAAAACAAATATTAACAGACATGCAAAATCAAATAAGAACTAATTCAACTGAATTGAGGGATCTCAATACCCCACTGTCACAAAATAACAGATCAACTAGACAAAATATCAACAATGGAATATTATAACTGGACCAAACTTTTGAACAAATGGACTTAGTAGATGTCTACAGAGTTTTCTACCACATAACATTGGAATATCCATTCTTCTAAGCTGCACACAGGACATTCTCCAAAATAGACTACATACTAGCTCATAGAACATGTTTAAGTAAATGCAAAGGAAGTGAAATTATCTCACACATATTATCAGACCGTAGTGCAATGAAATTGGAAGAGAAACCACAAGAACTTCTTAAACACACTGAAATTAAATACCATGCTCATGAACAACCAATGGTTCACAGTTAAAATTAGAGAAGAAATTAGACAGTTTCCACAATTAAATGATAACAAAACAACATACCAGAATTTATAGGACACAATGAATGCAGTCCTAAACGAAAAAATTATAACAGTGAATACCCATATCAGGAAAACAGAGCAAGCACAAATAAAGAACTTAACTGTGAACTTCAAACTTTTAGAAAAATAAGAGCAGGCTAGGTCAAAAGCTTGTATGAGGGAGGACATTAATGCATTGGAGACCAAAAAACAGTACAAAGAATGAATGAATCAAAGAGTTGATTCTTTAAAAGATTAAATAAAATCAACAGATCATTACCCAAACTCATCAAAAAAAGGAATCAAAAAACTCAAATCCAAACAATTAAGAATGAAAAGGGTGAAATCACAGTGGACCCTTCTGAAATCCAGATCATCTATACCTACTTGAAAACTGGTATTCTAATCAGATGGAAAATGCAGAATAAATGGACAGATATCTAGATACATATGAATTACCAATACTGAATCAAGAAGATATAAAAATCCTATATAAACCAATATCAATCATTGAAATCAAAGATGTAATTAAAAACCTACCAGCAAAAAAATGAGCCCAGGTCCTGATATATTCACTGCTGAATTCTACAAGAAATTTAAAGACCTAACATCATTATTTCACAAACTCCTTAATGAAATTGAGAGGAAAACAATACTCCCAAATTCTTTCCTTGAAGCAAGGTATCACCCTTATACCAAAATTAAAGAAGGACCCAACTAAGACAGAGAATTATAGGCCCATCTCCCTAATAAATATAGATGCAAAAATCCTCAATAAGATACGGGTAAACAGAATGTAGTGAATCAACAAGACTATACACCATGACCAAGAGGGATTTATCTCAAGGATGCAGAGATGACTCAACAATTTACATATGTAAGTCAAGAAATGTAATGCACCATATTAAAAGAGCGAAAGACAAAAACTGTATGATCATAGCAATAGATGCAGAAAAAGCTCTTTGACAAAGTCCAGTATCCATTCATGATAAAAACCCTACTGAAAATTGGAATCATTGGTCTTTATCTCAATCTAATAAAAGCCATCTATGACAAACCAACAGCCAACATCATATTAAGTGGACAAAAACTGAAAGTTTTCTCTCTAAAACCAGGAATAAGACAAGGATTTCCACTGTCTCCACTCATTCAACATAGTCCTGGAAGCATTAGCCAGAGCAATTAGAAAAGAAAGAGAAATAAAAGAAATAAGGATAAGAAATGAAAAAGTTAAATTACCATTATTTGCAGATGACAAAATACTCTACATAGAAGTATTTCCTTTCACTCCACACACAAAAACTCAGCTAAAAAGCTGCTAGATTTAATAATCAAATTCAGTAGCATAGCTGGATACAAAGTCAACACTCAAAAATCAATAGCCTTCCTGTACATGAGTAACAAACTCACTGAGAGAGAAATTAGGGAAACAACACTTTCACAATAGCATCCCAGAACATGAAATATCTTAGAATTAATCTAACAAAGGATATAAAGATGTCTACACTGAAAACTACCATACTCTGAAAAAAGGAGATTGAAGCATATATTAGAAAATGGAAAGGTTGACCTTGCTCTTGGGTAGGAAGAACCAATATAGTGAAAATGGCCATGCTCCCAAAACTGTTATACAGATTTAATGCAATTCTAATCAAAATTCCAATAGCATAACTCATAGAATTGGACAAAACAATCCTAAAATTCATTTGGAACCAGAAAAGACCTTGAATAGCAAAGGCAATTCTGGGCAACAAAGGCAAGGCAGGGGGTATCACAATCCCTAACTTGAAATTATAGTGTAAAGCTACTGTGATAAAAACAGAGTGGTACTGGCAAAAAAAAAAAAAAAAATCAGACCTAATGATCAATGGAACAGATAAGAAGATACAGAAACAACTCCAGACATTATCAGCCACCTTATCTTTGACAAAGATGCCAAACATATTCACTGAAAGAAAGATAATCTCTTTAATAAGTAGTCCTGGAAAAACTGGCTCTGCACATGTTGAAGATTAAAAGTGAACCCATATCTTTCACCATGCACTAAACTATATTCAAAGTAGATCAAAGATCTAAATATTAAAACTGAAACATTAAATCTGCTGGAAGGTACAATAGGTAAAACTCTTGAAGACTTTGGTGTAGGCAAAGACTTTATGAATAAAACCCCAACAGCACAGAAACTATCACAGAGAATCAACAACTGGGATCTTATCTTATTAAAAAGCCTTTACACAGTAAAAGAAACCATCAACAGAGTGAAGAAACAACCCATACTGTGGGAAAAAATGTTGCCAGCTGCTCCTCAGACAAAGGATTACTACTGTGAACATATAAAGAGCTCAAAAAAAATCAGACCTCCCAAATTTAAATACTCAATCCAAAAATGTGTATCTGAGATCAATACACCCTTCTTAGATGAAGAAATACAAATAGTAAATAAATATATGAAAAAATGTTCAGCATCATTGGTCATTCAAGAGATGCAAATTAAACAACACTGAGATTCCATCTCACCCTGGAAAGAATGGCTATTATCAAGAAATCAACCAGTAACAAATGCTGGAGAGGCTGTTTGGAAAAAGGAACCCTTCTCCACTGTTAATGGAAATATAGACTGGTACAAACACTATGGAAATCAGCATGGAGATTCCTCAAAAAAACTAGGATTGGAGGTCCCATTTGACCTAGCTATTTCCCATTTTGGGTATCTTCCTAGAATAATTAAAAACATCATACCACAGTGATATATGAGCATCCATGTTTATAGCAACACAACTCATAACAGCTAAATCTTGGAAACAACCCAAATGTCCAACAACCAAGGAACAAATAAAAAATATGTGATCTTTTTATACAATGGAGTACTACTCAGCCATAAAGAAGAATAAACTGGGGACTTTTACTGGTAATAGGATGAAATTGGAGACCATACTCATAAGTGAAAGAAACCACGTGCACATGTGTAAACATGTGTGAGAAGCTGAAAGTGTAAATAAGATCCAAAATGTACAATAGATATTGTAAAATGGGAAGAAACTTCCAAAGAAAAGAGAAACTGGGTGGGGGAATGGAGAAAAGGAGAAAGGGAAAAGCATATATATATATATGATAGCTAAGATAGTTATACTATTAATTTCTCTCAGTTCATTGGAAAGAAAGGTTTGTGCTAATATTATTTGGTCAATTAAATGCTGATATCTTGTACTCTGAGTAACTGATTCAAATATGCAATGTATTAACCATTATTATCCTCCTATTATCTTGTTTTGAAATTTTGTTTTATTTTTCTCTTTAAAATAAAGAGCACCAAAAAAATAAATAAAATGCTGATAAAAAGTGAAAAAAATAAATTTCAGATATTATTACTTATGAATTAATTAAAATCACGGTAT
The DNA here is from genome assembly GCF_000276665.1 of Chinchilla lanigera. Taxonomy (NCBI): domain Eukaryota; kingdom Metazoa; phylum Chordata; class Mammalia; order Rodentia; family Chinchillidae; genus Chinchilla; species Chinchilla lanigera. The sequence continues at coordinate 9,764,506 of NW_004955421.1, read as the reverse complement.
TGCAGCCTATGAGAGGAAAGTAGAGATTACCTGTGTAATCCTCTAATTTTACAGATGAAAAAACATGTTATAGAAGGAAAAATCACCTGCCAGAGAGATCAGGAAGGCAGTGAGCAGCGTGTGCTGCAGGCTTTGTTCCAAATCATCCCCCACTCTGACAAGTGGGCAGTGAACCTAGAAAACAGTTTGAAGTTGGTAAGAAAGCAGAGGGCAGAAAAACAATGAAAAATGCATGAAAGATGCTATAAAATGGATCCCAGAGAGAACATTAGTACACATATAGAAAGAATGCGGTGCAGAATGCTTCCAATAATTCACAGACATAAGAGCTTTCAAGAAATCAAATTCTGACAGTAAAAATTGATACATGCAACAGAAAAGTTGAGAGGGATTTTAAAATGCTTGACATAGAAGAGCAAGGAGTTTTGCAAAGATCTTAAGGTTATAAAGGGTTATAGGTCTGTAACCTAGGTCTTAACATGAAGACCAGCCTAAGCCTATTCATCACCTTAAGTTTCCCCCAGATTATTGCATACATACCAGAAAAAGAATCACTATTCTCTGCTGGTGGGGTTTAGATCCAAAATGTCCCCCAAAATTCTGACCTTTGGAGATGGGGCCTCGTCAAAAGGAGTAGGTCCCCGGGGCATGACTTGGAAAGGTGTATCTCCCATCCCAGCTCCACCCTTCTCTCTCCACTTTCTGGCCACCATGGGCTGAGCGCCTTTCCTCCACCATGCCTCTCTGCCATCCCATTTCTGCCTTGGAGCCAGCTGACCAAGGACAAAACTGTGAGACAACACAAACCTCTCCTCCTTTAAGTCCGGGGGAGGTGGGTGTCAGGTATTGTATCCAGCAGTGGAACAGTGACTAAGACAACTGCCACAACTCTTACTATTTTGCTGCTGTTAAATATGCCATAATGTAGTTTTGTCAAGTTCAAGTCCTACAGAGATTGACTGCTTAAGGAAAGTGCATATAACCACCAGGAGGTATTATTAGGTAAACAGTGAAAACCCAGTAAAGAATACAGCCAGCCTGACTTTGGGAGCTCCAGGCAAGACTTCCTGGAGTAACTACAAAGGAGTGCTTCAGTCCATTTTATTGAACTGGGCCTTTTATTGATAGGGAAAGAGGTTAGTGAATCAGGTCTAGAGGGGGTGATGCAGGTTGGGGGCAGGAGTCTAGGGGAGTGAGAATGGCTGAATAGGTGGCCACAACAATGGGCCCTTTGGCCTAGCAGGTGGCACGGGTACATCACATCCTAACAGACAAGACACTGTTCCCAGGCTTAGGTAGGGGGCCACAGTATGGGAACAGGCTGTGATTGTTCTCAGAGTTCAGGAACTCAGGTGGCTGGGGCAGAGGCTGGTGGTTTAGACCTTATCATATATAACCACTGGTAGCAGCAATGAGGGAATGAGTTTTGGGTGAGGACAAAGTGGAAGTCAATAAACAATTGCCATTGCTGTGTCACAAAGAAAGGGTGCTAGTGTGAACTGATGATGTTTTTATCATGAAGGGAGCATTTGTCTATAATGCAAATACATAGATGCAAAACCCAGAGGAAGAAGCAGGTAAAGAGAGTGCTACAGATCTGAAAAGAAGGCAGAGATCTAAATTGAAAGAGCACTAAGAGCTTCATGACTTGAATTTTGGCTCCCTTATTTAGCTCCAGCTGCACTGAATCCTCATGGAGTAGCTTCCATGGTACCTGCTATTTCATGGGCTTCTTAGTTGTCATATGATGTCACGGGGAGGACTTCTCCATAGGAGAATCTGCATCAACATTGAAAATAAGGGGATCTCCATGGTAGCACATGCCTGTAATCCCAGCACTTGGGAGGTTGAGGTAGGAGGATCATTGTGAGTTTGAGGCCAGCCTGGGCCACATAAGTGAGGTCAAGTCCAGCCTGAACTGCCTAGTGAGACCCTGTCTCAAAAAAGACCAAAAAGAAACAACAAAAACAAACAAACAAAAAGAAAACAAAGGGCAAATGTACACAGGAGAAAAGCATCTGAAAGGCTACAGAGAAAGCTAAGTAAATACATACTGGGTCACAAAATACACTTAGGTTTCCACCTATGTTGACTACAGCGGGGGGGAAAATCCTCAACCTCTCCCCTGCTTTTGTCTCTTTCACTAAAAAGATAAATTTCTTTCTAGCCTACATAGTATGTGCTTGATATTGTGCTAGAGATTAAAGGCAAAGAAAACTGGAACATGCATTGTGCCTCAAGAATTTAAGGATGTCAAATCTTTCAGGTCTTTAAGTAAAAGTGCTCCTTTTAGGGGATCTCTTAGCAGGATTCAGAGGAGCAAACTGGCTAACCTGTCTTCTCAGAGTCCTGGGAGAGCCATCATGCTATCTTGTAATTGTGATATTTCCTGGAGTCACCTATATGAAGGTCCCAAGAAGATGAATAACAGCAATCTCCAAATGTTAGAGCTAAAATGTTTTGGGATTTGCATCCAAGAACTCATATCATTCTCATAAGGCCCATTCCTGGAGATCCAACACCAAATCCAGACATGGTCTAAGCATCCTACCTACCACTACATGCCCATGCCCAGCAGTAATTGTCAGTAGCTTCTGCAGCTGGAGACACCTTGCTGCCTATGCCCCACATTTAAAATATAAATTAGAAGGAGCAACAAGATTACGATCCACATGGCACGTCACACAGCTCATAGCCTCGTACTTTCTGTTGCATTTTCTTTCTGCTGTACTGTTGAAAATCTTGGCTGCTTTACTTCATCTTTAACAGTTCACAGAGTAAAGATCTGAGTTCCACCAACAGGATGATGCGGATTGTATTTAAATATTCCCCAAAGCCACATGTGCTCATAGGTGAGGCTTTTCAGAGGTGACTGGAAATAGGGTGTGTGAATGTGGATTGAGTGTGCGATGTGGATTAAGGGTGTAGTAACTAAATGAGTCCCCTGATTGGTTTAGCCTAGTTCTGCTTGTGAATAATGGAAAGACCCACCCTAGGTGTGGGTGGCACCACCCAAAAGGCTCGTAATCTGCGTGGGATAAAAGGCAAAAGGAGACTTGCTCTTGCTGCTTTGCTCCTTGCTCCTTGCTCCTTGCTCCTTGCTGCCTTCTGTTTGCTCTGCCATGGACTGTTTCTCCTTTGTGAAGCTCCTCTTCCATGCCACCCTGCCTTGGAGCCAGCCAACTATGGATTCAAACCTCTATAAACTGTGAATGGAAATAAATCTTTCCTCCTCTAATCTGCAGATTCTGGGTATTTTTATCCCAGCAATGAAAAACTAACTAAGGCAGATAGCCAGAACACATCTTCTCAGTAAAAAGTGACTATCAGAGATGCCCAAAGGTTTTCTTGCTTGATCATAGAGATCATTGCAGGCTTGCTTTGGTGGAAGTGATGGTCCTTGCCTCCATCCTCCAACACATTACCATTCAGATCGGTTATGTGCTAATATATCAGATGATCATGACCAGAAATTACTGAATCTACTTAGGGCAACAGAGACTAACAATAATAATATGGTCTTCATAATCAACTAGAAAGGGTGTAATCGTTGTCTTCCTTTAACAAGCTGTGTGAGCTTGCATAGGCAGGGTACTGGGCCTCTCTGAGGCATAGTGCCTTTCTATTAGAAAGGCAGCTAAAAATATTCACTGGGAAAACTTCTGAGATCACAGAGACACTAAATGTAAAGGGTCATATCTATTGCTACATCGTAACAGGTTATCAATAAATGGTAGTTATGATCATGATTGTTTTTTCCAGGATCACTTAAAACCAAAGGATGCCTGAGGCAATAGGATTCTGGCAGGGAATATTTGTAAAGGACAGAATTAGGAAGAAGGTTCTCCAGCTGCGCCTTGAAGTGGTAGCAACTGGTGAAGGAAATGTGAAGGCAGGGAGAAATCATTGAAAGTTTCACAATGAGAGCCTCAATAGAGCCCAGCCTGGTTGGTTCTGTGGACTGGACCTGAAGCTAGAAACACACAGGGGACAGAGTAAGTGCAAGTTTAAAACTTAATTAGAAGCAGGGAAAACCCAGCCTGGCAGACAATGCAGAATATTCAAAGTTGTAACAAAAGAGAAAGGGGTGGTTACAGAATAAGCAGTGGGTACTGGGCATTTTGGGTGGAGGCAGAAACTTGCCCACAATCACTAAAGATAATCTGTGGAGCAGTCTGCATCTGGGGAGCATCTGAGCAGCCACAGGTCCCGGGGGACCCAGGGTGTTCCAGCCTTTGACAAAGCCACTGTGAAATCTACTGAGTGCCTCTGATTTAGAGGGCTTTTTAGTAGACAAGTTACTAAGGCATTCTGTCAACTACCAAATCCCAGGAGGAAGAGCTAGGGTTGACTTATAGACAGATGGGAGTCAATTAGCTCCTAGGTTTGGGAAAGAGAAGAGGGAGAGTACTGGAACTAGGCAGGGCCAGAAATGCACCGTAAGAACTTTAGGACCAAAAAACCTGGAATTTAAAAGCAAGCCATCTTTTTGAAAATTATTTAACTTTTCAGAGATTTTATTTGTTTATCTGCAAAATGGAAGTGAGATCTAACAAGTAGCATCATCATGGGCACTAAATAAAATGAATATAAGATGCTATGTTCTCAGCCAGGTCTCAACTTGGTTTAGATTAAAACTCTCATATACACTGAATAACTATATAAATAAACAGTATAAACTATGATATTTACAGAACATTACAATGTCTTAGCTGTAACATATTTAACAATAGATGATTACATATATATATCAATTTTACTTGCAAGTGTTTTCATACCCATGTTTTTGATCTCCACACTGTGAGGTAGACAGAATGACAACAACTGGGAATAGTAATGTATTCACCATAAGAGGGACTTTTATATATATATATTTTTTTCTGTCTTTTATGTTTTAATATCTTGAGCCCATGCAGACTCATGAAAGAGCTGTCCCTCCGAGTCAGCTAATTTCTGAAAGTAAGGAACAACATATCTGAGAGCAGGCCTTTCATATGCAAACCAACCAACCCACAGTCCATACCCTGTAGGACCTCCTTTACCTAACTGCCACAAACCTGGTCAGTACTTTCCTTGCTCTAAATCACTTGTGGGCCAGACAGTGAGCAAGTAGGAACCATTCGTATGGCCTAAAGCCCTTGGAAGTTACTTATTTTTTAAATTTCATTTCATTTTATTAGTACATGTTTGCAACATATGAAGTTTACATTGATTTTAGGGACTAGGTACAGGCACATAACACAACCCAATTCCCTTTTATTCCCCTTATCCTCCTCCACCCACCTCTCTCCCTCTGACTCACTGTTATTGTTATTGTTATTATTTTTAGTTCATGTTTATTACATATATGTTTACATTCCTTGTGAGTATTTGGTACATAACAGTCCAATCTTAAACTGGTTAGCCTACCTGCTCCGCCTCACCTGTTCCTACTCATGAAAGCCATATGCCTGCTTACCACAGTACTCCCCTGGGCCCATGTGCTTTGGTGAGTGGTATGGTATAGCACGCCCCTTCTTTCTGGAACCTGGTACTAACAGCCTTTTTAATGGCAGTCATTTCTTGATCTGTTACCCTTCCCATAACCGAATAAAAACAAAAACACAGGTAATATTAAATCAATTCATCAAATATAGTAAGTACTACTAGAGGTTTTTAAAATAATTTTAAAGTCTTTGAAAAGAATTAAATAAAAGCACTGTATTAAAGTGTCTGTTTACATGCATATAAGCATAGGTGTGTTTGCACAAGAAGAGGAATTAAGAATTTATATTAATCTACTGACTGTGTCTACATCTGGGAGGGGTAAGGAATCTGAAAGATGCTAAAGAAAGACTTGCATTTTTTTCTGTACACATTTTTATTTTTGAATCTTTAAAACAAACTAGATTCTCGCATTGTTAACATAACAAAGGTGGCAAATAATTTTTAGCAACCAATTATATACTAACAGGTACATAGTTAACAATCTCATAAATAAATGTTATTCAATCAATGAATGTTATTTGGATATTATCAAACCTACTCTTTTCACCAAAGGGAAACTAAAAATTACCAGCTTTTAACCAAAATAGAATTTTTTTAGGCTTCTAATAGCTCCGATGAACTATTAGAGAAGGGCTTGCGCTAGGATCCCAAAGCATTCAAAAAGGCATTTATCACCATTCACTTCCTGTCCCCTAATTCATTTGCCTGCTCTATAGTTTGTGAGGGACTTTTGAATTAAACCTTAAAAGCTAAATTTTCTTAAAATCTGTCTGAACCTAATGCTCAATGCCAATAAAAAACGCTCAGAGTAATTTGTTTTCCTCTATAATTTCAAAGTGGATCGATGCAAGAATCCTTTATTGCTGCCGTGGCTTCTATAGCTCTTGATGGTGAATCATTACAGAAGAAGTCTGGAATCCATAGATTGGATGAGCCAGACTCCATTTTTCATGTGGTTTCTGTGGTTACAAACAGTTAGTCTGGGGCCGACAGGAGAAAAGCTTAACTCTGCTGTTTACCCCACAGAACTGACAGGATGGGCTTCTGTAAATGGGAGGTGGGAGGGCAAAAGGGTGGTGGCCCAGAAATACTGCAGAGGATAGGGTGCAGGCTCTGCGATCTGACTGCAGTCCAACCCCAGCTCTACCCTACTTGGACACATGGCCTTGGAAAAGTCATCTCACCTCTTTAAGGCACCGTTTCTCCCTTGGTATAAAAAAGATAACAGTGGTGTTCATATGAGATAGCTACTATAAACAAGAGATGCTTCAAGTTCCTAGTTCACAGTAAGTGCTCAATACACATCAATTATTTTTCAGATATTTGAGATAGTATAAATCTAGCTTGGAAGAATTTCTACCTTTAATCAAATTCAAATAAATACATATTATGCATCAACTCAATCTCTCATGACAGGACCTTGTAGTCTAGTTGAGAAAGCCAAGAATTCCTGCAAAGAATGAGATAAATATACAAGGTTTATCTAGTAATTCAAAGCAAAACCAGCACACTGGGTCATTGCCTTTGAATTGTCTGGATATGAAAAGCGACTGGATCTCAGAAGAAGGAGAAATTGCTTTATGGAAGGCTCCACAAAAGAGTTGGGATTTGAATTAGTCCTCAGGTCAGGTTTGTTTGGACAGCAAGCAGGGGAGGAGGCGTTTGAGCAAGGAAAGGAATATGAGTGAAACCATGGTGTATCCAAGACAAAAATGTAATCAATGTTGGATAATGGATGTTGACATAATTTGGTTTCAGACAAAAACTGATTGGGAAACACACTAACATTAATCATGTTTTGGTTTTTCTTTATTTTTTTCTGTGATGTTAAGTCAACTCTGAAAAGCTGCAGTATTTAAGGTCATATCTTTGCATAAAAGCAGCTTTCTGAATTCTCTATCTTGGCTCCCCCAGATAAGGACCAACATCAACCAGTTGGAGTAAAATCCAGAAATGACTACAGCACTGTCATGCCTGAGCTTAACACAGTGGTTCCTATGGTGAAGCCCTTAGACAGTCACCATCGCCATCACCAACATCACCTCTTGGAATTTCCAAGAAATGTGTATTCGCAGGCCCCACTCGCACCTAAAGGCTTAGGAACTCTTGACAAGCTGTGTTTTCACAGGTAATTCTGATGTGGCTTATGGGAGTTATACCACTGTCTCAGTGTTTTCCCTTCAAGCATACACACATGTAATACTTGTGTATTATGCACAATAAGCTACTGCTTCATTATTTCTTACACATAAGGCTTATAGCTTTTCTGCTACCTTCTATTTTACAGAAAATTCTTGGAAGGGAAAAAAACCCTAAGGATGTCTGAAATGAGATTTTTGTTTTTTTTCCCTGACAGCAAGAAGAAAAAAATAATCAAATGGTCATTTTAATAATGCAATTTTGTATCTTATATGCCTCAGTAGAACCACAAAGGGAATAGCCTGTGTAACGGGAGCTTTATGGGGATTTTGCTGAAGATGCTTTAGCTGGAGATGAGCTCGATCCCACAGCAAACTTACTTTGCAGCCCACAGGAGCTTTTGAACAAGAATATCCTGTTATGGTGGCGGCAAAAAGCATAAAAATTGATTTTAATTATTTAAACTCCAATTTCAAAGTCAAAGATTGATGCTAGAAGATTAAGTTGCTGCTAGTACATTGTATATCCCTTTCTATAATTTCCTTTTCCGAGGACAATTTTCAGCTCAATGCATCAAAATATGTGAACAAATAAAAAAGAAGTGAAATGCATGTTGAATGGGTCTGTAGCCCCATGAAGTGCTAAAGACCTTTCTTCTACCTTGTAGAACTGAGACTTAAGATGTTTTCCACCCTTTCCTGCTTGTATTTCCTGTTTTGTTGCCCCAAGCATCATTACCTAAACACATCGTAAGTCTAACATTTCTTCCAGATATGCTGTTTTATACTTTGAAGAGAGCTATGAAGCCAAATATACAGGAGGTCAGAGTTAAAGCTGAAATCCTCACAAGGGCAACCCGCCCTTACCCAGTGTGGCTGCTGACTATTTCTTACCTTATCTACTACCATCCTCTATTTTGCTCATTCTACTGCAGCCACACTGGCTTCCTTGCTATTCCTTAATCACACACCACGTGTACTTCCAACCACCCTGTTCATGCCCCTCTGTATCCTCATGATTCTCTATATCATTGCTTGTAGTCATCTGTTCACATATCACCTCTTCAAACCACATTTTCTTCACCTTCCTCATATAAATCTTCTTCATCTCCTCCCCTTGCTCTTACTTCATTTTTATCTGTACTCCCAAGGCCTAGAATAATGTATGATGTCTGATAGATATTCAATATATATTGGGTGAGTGAAAGAACAATAAAGGAAAGATTGAAGGGAACACAGTTAAAGAAACATCCAAAGGATTTAATTTGGCTTTTAGGGTGGACAAGAAAAAAAAATGCCCATGTATATTCACTCAGAAGTAACTCTTCAGTGAAAAAGTAACCCTGTACACAAATTAGAATTATTTTGGCACCATAAGATTCCTGCTCTGATCACACAGCAAAGAAGAGACTTAAAATGTCTTCACATCTATCAAGAAAGTGGTCACATACCCCTAATGCTAATGGCCACTGAAAACTATTTCTCTACTTCTAATTGAAAATTGGAACAGTATGCTGAGGGCCATGTGCCAGAGGGATTACGGAAAAAAACTTCCCTCAAGGAGAGCATGCTCTGTCCATTCTACCCTCTTGTCTTAAAAAGGAGACGAGATGACTCACCTGGATGTTGCCCTGAATCTTGGAAAAAAGCAAGGAACTATCCATGAAGGGAGAGTGTGGTTCTCCTGCAGCCCTGGCCTCTGAATTCTAACCTTCATTCCACCACCATGTATGGATGAGTTTGGGCAATCAGTTCTCTCTGAGCAGTGGATTTTCTTCATTTGTCCGTGTGAATATTCCTAACCTCACAAATATCCCTAACCTGAAATTCTAAAATTGTAAATGTTCTGCAATCCAAAGCTTTTTGAGGGGCATATACCACAAATGGAAAATTCTACACCCAATCCTATGTGCTAGGTTGCAGTTAGAACACAGGTCCAGTAAACATGTCATACAAAATTAGCTTCAGTCTATGTGTATAAGGTGTATATTATGCATAAATAAATTCTGTGTTTAGATTTGAGTCCCATTGCCAAGATATTTCATTATGTACATAAAAGTACTACAAAACCTAAAAAAATTCTGCAATCTGAAACACTCTGGTTCCAAGTATTTCAGATAAGGGATACTCAACCTGTACTAAGAACAATAGCCACCATATAATGAATAGTTAATATACACTTTTTGAACATGTCATCTGATTTGACCTTCACAAGTATTCTCTGAAGAGGACACTGAGGCTCAAATTTAGTAATTCACCTAAGATCTCACATGGAAAGTTGGAGAGGCTGGGTTTAAACTCAGGTCGGTCTAAGTCTAAAAACCTGAGCTCACAATAAGAAAATAACATCTCTCCCACAGACCACAGAGGGATAGAGTGAGCAAATGGCATCCTAAATAAGACAATATGTCTCAGGTTGGACATGGTGGCTGACATCTACAATTCCAGCACTTGGGAGACTGAGATAGGAGGATTGCTGTGAGTTGGAGGGCAGCCAATGCTAGATAGTGAATTCAAGGCCATCCTGGAATATGTAGTAAGACCCTGTCTCAAAAAAACAAGACAAAAGAGAGATCAGAGACAGATAACACTTTAAAATTTAAAACACATTGGGTGTGTGGGATTTTACTAATAACTATGGGTTTCTTAGCATCTATGTTAGATCTATACATATAGTACTTAGCTTGCATTTTCTCTAGAGTATGAGCAGGGACCTTTAGGGACTGCTCCTAGAATCACCTTTATTCTAATACTTAGCACTTATTGATTGCAAATTTGCTTAAAAAGTAGACTCATGGGTATGATCCTTAGCACTGCAAAACAATCAAACACACATAAAATAACCAGTGGACTCTGAAGAGACCGTGAGAAACTGCAAAATGCAAGGGAGTCGTTTGTAACCTGGATATGCTGTGGGTGAATTGGACAATGCAGATTAAATGTAGACTACCATTTGCTGGTAGAATACATTTAGGAGAACCACTTGACCCCTTGAAATTTCAGTTTCCTGTTGTGCAAAATGGTAATGATAATCCTCATTCCCTAATCTACACTTCCCTAATGACTTAAAGGTGATTTCTGGTAGCACAAGCCAGAGGTGTTAGAGGATCAGTGTCCCTCACACGACTGTCTACCAATTGGGGGTGGGTAGTAGGATCTAACAGTTCTGAGCCATGTGTAACTTCTCTTAGAGTGTCCCCAGGATGAACTCTTGTTACTAGAAGTTACTAAAAGTAGCTTCAGTAGTACTATTAAGAGTAGTACTAAGAGTAACTGGTTTCTTACAATATGTTCTATCAAAGTTCTATCCTCTTTCTCAGTTCTCTACTACCTCACTGTGCTGAGACCACCTCTCATCAACAGCTTGTACCCAAATCTAAGTCTACTTTTGAGATAATTCAAATGAAAAAAATATTCCCAAATAAATTTTTATTAACGAATCAAGCGTAGAAGGTAGAATTTTTAGAAGGGTTCTAAAACTTTCCACCCCATAGGAAGCATGTACCACACTATCCCAAAGATCATGAGTATGATGGATTTAACATCCGTGATTAAATTCTATTTTTAAGGCCATTGGCCTTAACATTGGGAAGTTATCCATGTGGGCATGACTTTAATCATATGAGGCCAGATGAATTTTCTTTGGTTTGTTGCGAGAAAGGAAGTAAGAGAAATTCAATGCACATGAAGGATTCAACACATGCACTTTTATTTTATTAAAGATATATGGAGCCAAGTGGCAAGGAATATAGTTCCTTCCAGGAACTGATTGCTGACAGCTAGCAAGGAAACGTAAACTTCAGTCCAACAACCACAAGGAAATAATTCTTCTGGTAATGATCTTAGAAGACATTTACCTCAGAGCCTTCAGGTGTGAACTCAGCCCAAGCAATAATCTTAATTTTAGACTGATAATACTCTGCACAGAGAACCTAGCCCAGACCGTACCTACTTACCATCCACATCAGTATGAGCAAATTAAAGTATACTGCTTTAAGTGGCTAAATTTGTGTTAATTTGTTACATAGCAGTAAAAACTAATAAGCTAATGCCAGGCATGGTAATGCACATCTATGGTCCTACTACTCAGGAGGCTGAGGTGGGAGGATCTCTTCAGCTTATGAGTTCAAGACTAGCCTGGAGAACATAGCTAGACCTCTGTCTCAAAGAAGCAAACAAAACCTGAGCATGGTAGCATACACTGGGGCAATCCAGCACTCCAAAGGGTGAGGCAGAACAATCACAAGTGCAAAGCCAGGGGCTGGGGATTTAGCTCAGTGGCAAAAGCGCCTGCCTGGCAAGCGCAAGGTCGTGAGTTCAGTTCCTGGGACTAGAGAAAAACCAAAAAAAAAAAATAAATAAATAAAAAAAAAATGCAAAGCCAGTCTGGGATATACAGCAAATTTGTGTCTCAAAACAACAAAAACAACAAAGTTCTACACCAAGTAAAGAAATACATAAATGTCTAGTCCAATGATAAAATTATGTATTCCTGGGGATGTAGCTTGATTGTAGAGCATATACTGTGTACATCCAGGGCCCCAGTTTCAATCCTCATCACATAGTCAATCAATCAATCATTCAATATCAGATAGTATTGCTTAAGAAATATTGCAATAATATTTGGTATGTAGTATAGTATGTTTGTGCACACTGTCTAAAGTATGTTTAGTTTAGTATCATTAATATCCCTCTTATTTTCAAAAGTCAAATTCTATGCTGAAAATTAATGTGATGACAATTGCAGGTGTGAGGTGGTATTCAAAATTAAATACCTAAATAATAAGTCTTAATGAGGCAGTGAATCAAAATTAAGCTTGACAATATCAATTTGAGGGAAAAATAACTCCTTTCTAAAGGAGTAAGGTTGAGTAGAATAAATCTAATGACATCATGTTTTTTAAGGCACCATCTTGCTGCTAAATTGGGCTGTGATGTGTACGTGATGAAGGTTAGGCCACAATTTTAAGCCTCTCAGTTCACTCTAGATTTGCAGCACTCCCAGACTCTAGGGATGCGTGGTTCATTTCTTGTTAACTTTTCCTCCTTTCAAGTGTCAATGCTGACACTCAGGCTCGTGAAAATGGTGTATATTTTAATGAAATCAGAACTAAAGAGAAACCAGACTTGCCTTCTGTTGCTGCTGGTCTCCAGACTCCAGCCCTGATGCAACCAGGAGCAATGCTAAGCCCCAGGGGAGCCAAAAGGCTGGGAGTACAAAAGGACCACACAGAAGAGGACTGATAAAGAACCACCAGCCACAGGCAGGTTAATACGTGCTGAGTTCATGCCAAAAGGCACAGCACAGCAGGTCATGCATGCTGAGTGCCAGCAAGAGCTTCACTTCTACCCCAATGCCTTCTACCAGTCCTGTTTAGTGTTGCTTATGGGTTGTGATTTCAAGGTTGGAAATTTTACTACCTTTAGAGAGGCCTGGACTGCTAGATAATACATCAGTGTTCAGGAGCTCCTGGAAGAGACTCTAATATTGAAGACTTTTTTTCCTCTCTCCTTTTCTTTTTTCCATGGAGGACAGACTTGCCTAAGACAACATATCAAGCAAGTGAGAAAATCAAGTCTAACTCCAGGCTCCATTTCATCTCTTAAATAAAATGATATTTTTCCTCCTAATTTTCTCTGACTTTTGGAACACTGATGGACGCCTCCTCCATCCTTCCCTTCTTCAGTTCTCTGCCATACCATTTATTGAATGCACAGATGCCAGATTGATGCTTTATAAATATGAATCACATCACGCCGCTTCCTGTTGTATGTAAAGGCATCCCATACATACAAAATAAAATCTCTAGTTTCTGCACTTCAAGGTTTCAAGGCTCTAAATTATTCGGTTTCTGCCTCCAACTTCAACCTCTCGACCTTACTTTTTTTTGCTCACAACTCTTCACCCCAGTAGACTTTTTTATTCTCTAAGGCCACCTACTTTGCTTCTAGCCCAGGGCCTCTGAACTTGATATTTCCCCCGTATGGAAAATCTTCTCTGAGGACTTTATAAGTACTGACTCCAGTGCTCTACTTACTTTATTCAAGCACTTTTCATTAGTTGAAATCATCGTATTCATGCATGAATTTCTGCCTGCTGTCTTCTTCTAACATGTAAATTCTGATAAAGCAGGAAGGAATCTTGTCAGGCACTTATATCTATGGTATCTTAATGATGCCTAATGTACAGGAAGCACTTGATAAATATTTGTTAAGGTAGGTGAACAAGTGAATAAATAAACAATAACTGCCATCTGCCACAATTTATGTAACCTCTATCAGAATATTTTAATTAACCAAAATAATAGCGCATTGCTGACCATGCCATGAAACAGAACTTCCAATACACTGGTCAGTGTTAAAGCTGCTGTAGTGGAAACATTTAAGCGCTCAACAGATCAGGCCTTTGTGGGAAATGAGAAAAATACAGATAACTTGTGTTCCCTGGAATCCGCCGTCTAGGATAGAGCTTGCTAATAGAAACTTGCTTTTCTTTTCCTTCGGGTTCTAGAGACGAGTCTATTTATTTTTCCCCCACTGTGCTAAAGCAGTCTCCTCCCCTGCTCCCTTCCTCCACAGAGTTACTGAATTTGCAAAGGAGATAGGATCTCCTTGCTTCTGCTGCTCCTGCAGGGAGAAAAATGAAGCTTCTCCCCTCTGTGGAAATGCGCAGAGTCACTTCCTTCATAGGGTGCCTAACTGGATTGTATCATGGAGCACCACTGCTAGAAAAAGGTTCATGTCAAAATTTCACCCACACAGTGTCAAAAGCCCCTTCATTCTAATAAACTATGCTTTTTCTTAATATATCTGGATATTATGTCCATACTGACTATTGTTAATATCATCATATAGTCATGCAAAGGAAAATATGTGAACTACTAATATGTTTTCCAATTCTACAACTTGCATATGTAACATTTTAGGGGAATATTTAACTTTTCTTCTGAAAGAAATGTTTTAGAAAAGTATCCAAAAAATAAAAATAAATTAAAAAAAAAGAAAAGTTTCAACCCCAAATCTGAGGACAATCACTAGTCAAAACTAGGCAGTTGTTTTTGCTTCCTGCTCTCTTTTTGCCCTTCATAAGAATTTTACCCTTGGGAGCTGACAAATAAAGACAAATTGCCAGTCTAGAGCATTCTAACTAACTAAGCCACTATAGTCACTTAAAATGAATCTCAGAACCCAAATTTTGCTTTGTTAGCTAAAATTTCTCCTCTCATTGTCTTCCACTATGTGACCTAGAATTATATACTACCAAGAAAATGTTGTATAAGGCAGATTCTTTAAAATACTGACTTTACTTTTGCTCTTAATGATATTTCTTGACTGGAAAAGGAATTATTTCATGCTAGCAAGGTGTATGAGGTAATTCTTGTACTTTCTCTACTGAAAAACATAATCCACCTTTTTTTCATGTATAACAAGGAATATATATGCTTATAATAATATTATAGGGCCTAACCAAATTGATTTAATGTATTTAAAAACATATCACTGAATAGAAATTTATGCCTACTTGCAATAAGAATGATAAAAATTAATATTTACTGGAGCCTTACTATGTGCTGGAGGCTTTCCAATGAACATTATTTGCAGTATTGCACTTAGTCTTCACACTGGTCCTACAAGGTAAGTATTTCAAGAGTACAATGATAAACATACTAAGAACAAGGCATTCTACAGCCAGAATGCCTTCATTTGTATGCCAGCCGTGTCATTTCCCTGTGACACAATCCTAGGCAAATTTTTGAACTGAACCTCTCTATGCTTTAGTTTTTTAATCTGAATGATGACAATATTAGTAGTTCTCCACCTTAAAGGATGTTTATTAACAGTAGATTACAACATCCCCATAACAGATTGAAAACAGTTTATTTCACTACAAAGAATTCTGTGTTAGAGTTTTTCAAACTTCAGTCATTTAAAAACCATGTGCAGATTTTTGGCAATACACATGTATAACACTTTTATGAAGAAATTAATGTTACTATTTATGGTACTTCATATTGCCTTTTACAATGTAATACTGACACTCACCATATGGGGTAGGGGACTTGATCCACTATGTTAGAGTTAAAGGTATAATCCTTACAAGATTCCCTTCACATCAAACAGCACCCACAGACTCCTCATCTGTCTGTACTTCTTTCTAACTAACTACAAACTCAGGAGTTCTCACCACCCCCTCAGGTTTGATAATTTGCTAGAATGCCTCACAGAACTCAGAAAGTACAAGAGTCAATCCTGTGTATTCATGGACTTCTCTTTTGCAAAAGTAGGCAATTGCAAGTTCAAAATAGTTGGAAGAGAATGTCAGTACTAAGCGTGCATAGACTTTTTCTTATTATTATTCCCTAAATAATATAGTATTAACTCTCAAATTTCATCATTGGTCTTTGTAGCACAGGAAGCTCCCATCCTGAACCTTTCTAGGGCTCCACCATGAATCACCTCGTTGGCATAAACTCAGGCAGGGCACACAATGGATAGTAAAGACATCTCTGATACTCGGCAATTCCGATAGGTCCCAGAAGCCAGGAAAAAGCTAAACTCTTTATCACACAATATTTTTGAATGAATTCCTTTTTTAATGGAAATAAATTTACCTTCATTGCAAGAAACAACAAAATGTAATCTCAAGTTGATTAGCCTCAGTGATGGAGAAACTGTTAGAGGTTTCAGTGACACCTACAGCCGGTTGCAGATGCCTGACATAGGTTTGCCACCACTGGCTAGACATACTTTTATAGAACACCTTACAAAAGACAAGTAACTTAAAATATTTATCTGCACATTACTCCAAATCATCTCCCATCACCACTTCTTATTTTGTGCTATATTTATAACACTATTTCCCCTAGAAATCCATTTTATTTTATCTTCTGGGTCTTCATAATGTTCCATATCAGTAGAATCAGATGCTTAAATGCCAGGGAATTGTCAGAATCATAGAGTATTGTCTCATTTCCTCACGTTCCAAATGAAAGAACAGAGTCATTTCCAGAAGAGTTATTTTCAAAATAAGGAAATGACTTGCACAAGTCTGCTTAGCTTAGACTCCCTTGCTCAGTTTTCTCACCTTCAGTGCAGGGGCCTTTTCATCCCACTCAATGAGTTCTCTTATGAAGACACAATAGTGCCAAGGGCCCAGTGTGTAAGGGAGATGGGGTCGGGATGTCTTGATGTGCTTCTTTTGCACATGCTGACAAGAGCATATGGATAACATACCATATAAAGTGCTGAAAATGATCAGCTGCTTTGGCCACCTCTCTGATCTTTCCAACTGGTCCCCACCAGCTGCTATACTGTTCTGACTACTATTTCTCCCTCAGTATTGAGTGAATGTTTTTCTGTTAAAACCATACCCCAGGCAGCAGGCTTGGAGAAACTCTGATGCTATGCTTTCAGTTCATCTGTATCAACATGAGCCTTTAAAAATAGTAAACACTATGTTGTTATTTTGCTATTGATCTTTTCTTATTCTCTTTAAATTAAATAAAAAATAATAAACAGTGTGAATCACTGTGAAAATAAAACTGAAGAAAATCTGGCAAGAGGAATTTGTATTAAAAAATACAATAGCATCTTAGGGACTTACTTCAAGCATGCGAAACAACCATACTTGTACCATTTTGTTAATTTGTCATTTGTCTAATGAGAATGATAAAGTGAGGGTAGAGAAGGCAACTATCTGTAAAATTTAACATTGATTTTTTTTTCCACTTTGTATATATGCCCAGACATAATTGTGGTGAATGGGCTTTTAAAAATTTAAAAATACATCAAATAGACTAATGAGCCTCCAATAAATGTGTATGTAAATAGTTCTTTCCTTGACATTCCTTTCTACCACAGAAACTAAATGCATTCCCGGAATACACTACAAGTAATCTCTTGACAGCTACTATTTTAAACACTGATATTTTATACTTGGGTTTCAAATGGACTCTGATACGTTTTAACTTATCTCTCTTTTCTTTTTTCCTCTTACCCAGTGTGGAAATCCTACAAAATCCTTTACCTCCGGCAAAGTCTGTATCATCCTCCTCTCCTGTCTTCCTCCCATCACACCAGCCCAGGACTTTTCTACTTTGCTCTGGGTTAAACGAAAGAAATCTTGAAGTGCTCTATCATAATCCAACATTTCTTTTTATTCACATCTCTCTGTGCAGTGATGCTCCTCACCAGTCCCTGCTGACAGCAGATCCTTTCCCTTTCTGGGAAGCAGTGTAGGCAGTATAGGGCTCAGAACCCGGAACTGATGGGCAACCATGCCTCCCATGATTACTTATTAGTTCTGTAAATTTAGGCAAAATAATTCACCTTTTAATTTTTTTTTCATTTTAAAGAGAATAATAAAAAGAACAATAGCAAAATACCAACAACACAGACAAAAACACAACAAAGCAAAACCAATACAAATGATACAGGGGGGGCGGGCTGGGGATTTAGCTCAGCGACAAAGCACCTGCCTGGCAAGCGCAAGGTCGTGAGTTCGGTTCCCGGTACCGGAGAAAAACAAAAACAAAACAAAACAAAACAAAAAAAAAAGATACAGAGTTTCAGAACAAAATGATAGGAATTAACAGTGGCTGTTATATTACATATTGTTATCTTCGACGAAGTTGCTCAGATCACCAGATGTAAGAATGCAAAATTGATCAAACCATTAAAGAGAAGAAAAAATAAAAACAAAACAAAAAATTTTTCACCTTTTGAGCAGAAATGAAGGATGAATTCCATGTTCCAAAGGGTTATTATGAGAATTAAACAGAACAATCCATGCAAAGTACTTTGTATAGTACTGTGTCTGGTATATTGTGAACACACAATAAATGATAGATGTAAAAAGCTATTGTATCTATAGGACTAAGTCTAACTACATTTAACTACATTGCAAAATCCTCTAAAAGCCCATCTCTAATTATTATTTGTTTCTTAAATAATGTGATGAATGAATGATTCATTCTAGCCTGGAGACTGAAGTTCTGAGTAATTTATCCTCAAGGTACTATGTTTCTGTTGACAAAACCAGTTAAGGCACCCTAATTTACTATTTTGTTAACTTCTATTATGCCCCAAGCTGGCAAAACCTAATTACCAGGCTGAGCAGAATCACCACTTATCACCCCAGATAGAGATGCCTAAATATGTTGCAGAAATACAAACATTATGGATCTGCTATCACTCCTACCAAAGGGTGAACCAACATCCTCAAAGATTGGAATTTTTGCCTAGAACAATAAAAATTAAATCCTCACAGTGCCCTGTTTTTATATATGCTGGGATTTTCTTCCCAGCTGAAGTATAAGATGCTTGAGGATAGAGAGAATATCTCAGACACGTTTTGTTATTTTCAGGGACAAAATTTACTTTCTAGATAATATAAAACAGTTGTTTTGACTTGTGTTTTTTATTTGTATCTGTGCTTTGTCATTTTTTCTTACTATGAAATGCTCAGAAATTGTGCAATAACAACTCATTCTTACGTTAGCTCTCCTATTCTTTTTTACCTAAAAATTTAAGAGAAAAGATGAGATAGAGTCTGCAGGATGAATTCCTCAATTTTAAGTTACAGGAAGCTAATTCAAACAAGTATTTTTCCTCTTCAAATTTTTAAAAGTAAAAGTTTGCAGTACATAAAGGTTGTGTTTATTGTGGAGAGTTGGTACATGTATGTAACACATCATAATTTTTTTGAAAAAGAGAGAAAAACAATAAAAATGATACAGAATTTCAAAACAAGATGGTAGGATATTAACAATGGTTATTAAGTTGCATGTTGTTATCTTCAAAGTAGTTGCTCAGATTACCAGATACAGGCATGCAAAATTAATCAAATAATGTAAGCACTAACTGTTCCTTTCAATGAGCTAATCAAAATTAGTACTACAATTATCTTAGCTATCTTTTGTACATATACATATCTTTCCCCCCTTCTTTTTTTCCTCTTTTCCCCCAACCCAGTTGTTCTTTCCTTTTGAGTAGTTTCTTTCCAATTACAATATCTATTGTACCTTGTGGACCTTATTTACTCTTTCAGGTTCTTATACTAGGGAGACAATACCATGTTTACACATCCGAGTCTGGTTTATATCACTTATGAGTATGGTCTCTAGTAGCATCCATTTATCCATAAAAGCCTCGAATTTATCTATCTTTGTAGCTGAATAGTACCACTGAATAAGAATATGACATATTTTTTATACATGCCTTGGTTGATTGGCATTCAGGTTGTTTCCAAGATTTACCTATAACAAATTGTGCTGCTAGAAACATGGGTGCATATATATTGCTGTGGTATGATGTTTTCATTTCTTCTGGGAAAATACCCACAAGAGGAATAGCTGGGTCAAATGGAACCTCTAATCCTAGTTTTTTGAGGAACCTCCACACTGATTTCCACAGTGGCTTTAGACAAAAGACTTTTACCTAGAACATATAAAGAATTTTTTAAAAAGCAGACCCCCAAATTCAAAGATCCAATCCAAAACTGTGCACCTGAGATGAATACACACTTCTCAGATGAAGAAATGTAAATGGTAAATAAATATATGGAAAAATGTTCAGCATCATTGTTCAACATAATTCTTTTGTACGTCCCCTTCCCCTCCTCCTCAACAAGTCATATATCTGATAAATGGTTATTATGCAAAACATATAAGAAACTCAAACAACCCTGTAGCCAAAAAGGCTGAGGACTTACTTTAATATCTCTTAAGTAATCACATAAATGGACAAGTCTATGGTTCAGCATTACTAATATCACCAGAAAGCTGCAAATAAAAACCAAAGTGAGATACTACCTAACACCTGTTAATATGACTATTAGCAGTAAAAAAAGTAAGCTTATGGAGAAAAATAAATTCTTATGTGCTATTGATGGAAATATAAATTGGTACAGCCATTATGGAAAGCAATATAGCAATTCCTCAAAAAACTAAAAGGAGAATTACCATACGATCCAGCAATCCCACTTCTGAGTACATATATCTATAGAAATGAAATAAATATTTCTAAAGAAATATCTGCACTCCCAAGTGCATTAAAGTATTCTTCACAGTAGGCAAGATATGAAACAACCTAAATATCCATGAAGAGATGAATAAAGAAACACACACACACTATTTGGCTTTAAAAAACGGAGACATGTTTATACAACGTGAACGAAGATAGAGGACATTATGGTAAGTGTGAAAGCCAGATACAGAAAGACAAAGACTGTATGATTTCACTTATCTACAGAATCTAAACTAGTTGAAGTCATACAAATACTGAGTAGAATGGCAGTTGCCAAGGACTAGAGACAGGGGAAAATTGGAAAATGTTAGTCAGTGAGAACAAAGTCTCAGCTGCACAGGGTGAATGAATTTTGGAGATTTAAGGCACAGCATGGTGACTGTAGTTAACAGTACTGAATTACATATTCTATATTTTCTAAAATAATAGATCCTAAGTACTCTCACCATACTAATCCCCCAAAGTAACTGCGGGGTAACAGATGCATGAAGCAGTTCGTGGTGATCATTTCACAACATATATACATATTACAACATCGAGTTGTATGCCTTAGATATATACAATTTCTATTCATCAGTTATGCTTCAAGAAAGTGAATTTTAAAGAACCACCTTCAGCAAAAAAGAGGGATTTGTTTGTTGATAATTTAAAATTTGATGGTATGCTAAATCCAAGGCAGTCGAGTCCTGGTGTTTTGATGGTGTCTGTAAGGACTTATGTATTTCTATGCATTGTTTCTAGGATCCATTACATTGGCTTTATCTCAGGCAGCTCTCCTTTCCTGGTCTTCTCATGATTCCCAATAGCTCTAAGCTTACCTGCCATCTCCCTAACAACTAGTAGAATAAGGGTATCTTCCAGAACTGATGCTCCCTGGCTTGACTGGCCTGGCTTGAGGCTCATGCTCTTTGCAAAATTATTCATTATATTTGGGGGAAGGCAGAATCCTTGCCTGACAGTCTCCACAGGATTGGATGCAAATGCAAATAGAATAGTTCTCAGAGGAAAAATTGAAACTGTTTTAAGGAAAGGAGAAACTATTACTAGCCAGATAAAAAGATGTTTGCTAGACCATCAAAGGCTCTGGAGGGCCTGATTTTACATATGCAGCTACCTTTGAGCCTCTGGACAGGACCGCAAGGCTAATTTCAGTAAAGGTATGTAGCACTCTTTTCTTCTGCCTCTTCCTTTCACTCTGTTCTTGGGGTGAGCTGATCCTCTCTAAGGTAGGTTTCTCTTGTTCATCTTTGTAGCATTTCTCCATGGGTTCTCAGGTCTATGAGGGGCTGATCTGGTTTTTTTTTTGTTTTTTTTGTTTTTTTTTTTCATTTTTTTTTATTTTAAAGAGAATAGAGCCAGACATGGTGGCACACACCTGTAATCCCAGCACTTGGGAGGCTGAGGCAGGAGGATCCTTACAAGTTCAAGACCAGCCTGGGCTACAAAGTGCGCTCAAGGCCAGCCTGAACTGCATAAGTGAAACCAAGTCTCAAAAAGAAAAAAAAAGAATGAAAGACATAACAAATAACAACAACAAAGGCAAAAACAAATCAACACAAAAACAATAAAATGATACAGGATTTTAAGGGTTGATCTATTAAAGCTGGTTTTTACAGGACACTGGTGCTTTCTGGTCTGAAGGTAAATAGAAGAGGATGATAAATACTTCATTTTAGTTTGAGTTCTACTACACTCCAGCCATATATTTTCTGTCTTGACATAACACAACCCCTCTTGTTTTCTTTTATATTTTAGTCAGTCTACCATAATTCCACATTTATTAATTACCTATATGTGTCAGGCACTGGACTAGACATGAGCACCACAGAATTTTAATTCTATGTTCTTTGGGGGAAGTACTTCACGGATTAGAGAGTTTGTTTTTAGTTGTAGTTTATTTTTATAGAAAAAATAAAACATTTCAATACAAAATAGAATAACAATAGTTAATATATTGCATATTGTTATCTTCAAAGTAGTTACTCACAGTACAAGATACAGCCATAAAATTTCTCCAAACTATATTAGCACAAACATTTCTTTTCAATGAACTAAGAGAAACTAGTAGTATAACTATCTTGTATTTTTCCCTTTTCCCTTGCTTCCTTTCTGCTTTCCCCTGCCATAGTTCCTTTTTCCTTTTGGAACAATTTCTTCCCATTTTATAATATCTATTAAGCATTTTATGTCTCATTTGCTCTTTCAGTTTTCACACCAGAGAGACAATATGATGTTTTCAAATGTGAATCTGATTTATTTCATTTCAGTATGTTCTCAAATTCTATCCATTTACCTGTAAAAGTCTCCAGTTTATACTTTTTTATAGCTGAGTAATATTCCATTGTATAAAAAGACTACATCTGTTTTATCTGTTCCTTGGTTGATGGGCATTTGGGTTTTTCCAAGATTTAGCTATGACAAATTGTGCTGCTGTAAACATGTATGCACATAGATCACTGTGGTATGGTGCTTTAAATTCTTCTAGGAAGACATCAAGAAAAGGAATGGCTGTGTCAAATAGGACATCTAATCCTAGTTTTTTAGGAATCTCCACACTGATTTCCATAGTGGTTGCACCAGTCTACACTCCCACCAACAGTGGAGAAGTGTTCCTTTTTCCCCACATCCCCTCCAGCGTTTGTTATTGGTTGATTTCTTGATGATAATCATTCTTTCAGAGTGAGATGGAATCTCACTGTTGTTTTAATCTGCATCTCTCAAATGACCAGTGATGTTGAACTTTTTTTCATTTATTTATTTGCCATTTATATTTCTTTATCTGAGAAGTTCCTACTCTTCAAACGCCCATTTTTGGATGAAGCAGAGTTTCACTATGTATTCCAGGCTGACCTCAAACTCAGAGCAATTCTCTTGCCTCAGCTTCCCAATTGCTGGGATTACAGGTGTGCACCACCATGCCCAGCTGGGCTAGACAGTTTATGATGAGATAGTGTATAATAATCACTATTAGAATGATGTTGCAAGGTTTAGCATATAAAAAGGAGATAGATATTTGGTCAGCAAAGGCACTCTAAATCAATCAGACCTGAAATGTTGGAGAATGGAGTGGAATTTTCTGGAAAAGAGTAGGGGGGATGACTGTTCTGAGTGAAAGGACAGTAACATGATGGCATTCAGGAAGAAAACAGGAGGTCATCTATGCAGATCTGTAAGTGGTTACTATAGTTTGTGTAAGGAAAACTGAAGACTTGTGCTTTGGAGGTAATTTAGAACTGGAGATGTATGAGATGAAGCCAATGAGGCAGACGAAAATGGAGATGAACCACCCAGATTCTCTTTGAAAGAAAGACTTGGTCCAAAAGCAGGAGTTGAAATCAGCAGATGATGTCTATCTATTGTCTATCTATCTATCTATCTATCTACCATCTATCTATCTATCTGTCAATAACTTCAAAGTTGGCTTCAATTGCAGAGTCAACTTGTCCAAGTTTCTGCCCTTCCAGGGGCAGCTGGTGAGGTCTAGAGCCCCGGACATTTTGGTATGATCGGGACACTGACTGGTGTCACTTCCCTACATCTCCTTCATGCGTAGATCCAAGGTCTGTCAGAACTACACCACAATTTAACTTCTTTGGTCCAGTTCTGTGCTCCTTTATTCTTTTTTACTGGTATTGCTCTCCAATGAATATGTTGAACCGCAGACTCTATGTGGTATCTGCCTCAGGAGAATCCATCATGAGAGACATCGTAAGAGGCTTGGTGTGTAACAAACCTGAAGTGATTTCTCTGTACTCAGGAGTTTCAAAAAGAGACCAGTGCATAAATTATCCTCTGATAAACTCTTCAGATCTCCTCAAGTCTGAAATAAATATCTTGCCTGTTATGAAGCAGTGATAGCTAAGTTCAGATAAGAACACAAGAGTGAAACAAAATAAAGGATAAAAGAAAACTCCATTGTGTTCATTCAGCAGTGTTTACAGAGTGCCTGTTCAACAGTGGGTGTTGTTTGAGCCACTGGAGACACAAGAGTCAGACCTGGCAAAAGATTTTCATAGAAGGCTTCTTTTTTTTCATACAAGGTCTTGCTATGTAGTTCAGGCTGGCCTCAAACTCAAGGAGTTATTCCTGCCTCAGCTTCCCAAGTGCACCATGTCCAGCTAGAAGGTTTCTTAAAGCACAAAGTCTCTGAGAGGGGCCAAGCTTGTTAAAGGGATCTATGAGCTAGTAAACAATACCAAAATGAAGATCAAGACCCCATGACCTCAGGATGAGCTTTGTACTAATTTCCTAGGAATGCGATAACAAAGTATCATGAACTGAGTGTTTTTTTTAAGCTATAGATATTTATTGTCTCACAATTGTGGAGTGTAGAGGTCCAAAAGCAAGGTTCCAGTAAGAGCCAGGACCCCTCTAAAGGCTCTGGAGAAGCATCTGTACTTGCCTCACCCAAGCATCTGATGTACCTGGCAGCCCTTGGCTTTTGTGTCTCTGTCTCCATTGTCTCCCTATGTGTCCATGCATCGCTATTTTCTCATCTTATAAGGACACACTCGTATCACATTAGGGCCCAAAATTGTGACCTTATCTTAATATGATCATATCTGCAAAGACTCTATTTCCAAATAAGTTCACATTTTCAAGTTCCAGTGGTTAAGACTTCAACATACAGTATCAAGACAATTCATCCCCAAACAGGCTTAAACAAGAATGTCACTGGTCGGGTAAGGCAGCAATCATTGAAGTTAGACGGACCTATTTTGGATTCAGACAGTTAAATACTAGAAATGTTGCTGTCTATTTACCATGTGACACTGAACAAGTTACTTTCCTCTAAGCTGGTTGTTTCCTCATGTGTCAAACAGGAACAATATCAGATGCACATGCAAAGAATTCTGTTTCTCCTCTTTTCCCAGATGTAGTTTTTAGGAGGTGAGGCATGGTGATTTGTTTGCTGTAGCAAGATGAAGCAGTGAATTATTTGTGTCACTCCAGTATAGCAGTACTGGCTATCTTCCCTTCCCAGGGCCAGTACTAAAGACCTGTGTCAAAATAATAGCATTGTGCTTCACAGTGTAGGTTACTTCTGAATGATAATGATCGGAGACCTGTGTCTATCTCATCAGAAATATAATGTGAATTAGAAGCAATTTTCATTCCTTTAAGCCACTGAGATTGTGGTATTGTTACTATAACACATCCAGTCTTACCCTGACTGATACATAGTGCCGATCTCACAATATTGTTATGAGGTTTAAAACATACAATTTGCAGATATATTGCAGCATGTTCATGGTAAAAATTTTGTGACTTCATTTCCATGCTCGTATATTGCGAGGATGTGCTAGGATAAGAATAGTAAATTCCATTCACACTGGTAACATTTACTGAATTCTTACTAACGTGCCAAATACTGTTCTAAAGGCTTGCCATGCATTAACTCTTTTAACCCTCATATGCACCATAGGAAGTAGTGTTAGGCTTACCTTTTTTCACAGGTAAAGAAGTTAAAGTATAGCAAGGTTAAATAACTTTCCCAAAGTCACAAAGTCAGGAGGCAATACAGGCTACACTCGAACCCGCACCATCTGGGCCCAGCATGAACACTACCCTAGATTCAGGATCTTGCACAAACAAGAATAACCTACAGCGGAGCATATCTGAACACCTTCCCGGACTATTCTGGAAGGGAAAGCTGAAGCAGACAATGATATATCTTGCTCTGAAGATGCCCCAGGGTCAAATCAGCCATTATCCCAGGAGAGTAACAAAATGCTTTTAAATCTCATCTGCTCAACTTGGGCAAGATGAACACAAAATATTTGTGACCCAGAGACATCGTTTTGCAGCACCATCATCAACACAGCAACACATTTAGTCTTAGCTAGGCATTTACTAACAAGCAGGGCATGTGGCCTAGAGGCAGTGCACACACAAGAGCAACAGATGCTGCCCACAGAAGGTGACAGGCCCTTGCTCTCCAAGGAGAAAAGAGACTGAGATTTCCTTTGGAAACCAGAAGTGATGGATTTACAACAGCCCCTCAAACTACTCCATCTAAGTTTATGTGGATTTGGCCTTTGTCCCTGTTCTCCATGAGGAGCCCTGGTATGGCAGGTAATGAAAGCACAAAGCCTTTTCTATAGGCAAGTTTTATTTGCTGAAATTACCCCCAGGATCTTGGAGTCAGAAGACCAGATGTGTATTTTATGTGCTGTAGCTTTCCAGAGAGAAACATTTAAAATGGCCCATCTGTATTAGTTTCCTAGGTCTGCCAGAACAAAGTCCCACAGACTTGGTAGTTTAAACAACACAAATTTATTTTCTTACAATTCTTGAAGCTAAGAGTGTGAAGCCAATGTGTCTGAGGGGTGTTTTCTGCTGGGGTGCCACTACTTAGCTGGCAAATGACACATCTTCGTACTGTGTCTTGACATAGTCTGTATCCTAATCTCTTCTTATAAGGATAGGAGTTTAGATTAGACACTACCCTACTGATCTAATCTTAACTTGATTATCTCTGTAAAGATCTTATTTCCAGATACAGCCACAGTCTCAGGTATTGGCTGTAAGGATTTCAAGTGTGAGCTCCAGGGCGAGGACTACAACCCAGCCCATGACACTACCCAGAGACAATAAATCGCTATCAAAAGAAAAGTTTCATAACCTCTTAGGTAAAAGAAGTGATTCTGAATATTCTGGATGGGTGAATATGCAAATTTAGCAGATTTTCCTGAATTTTGTTTGCTTGTTTTGTTCTGTTTTGTGGTGCTGTGTTCTGAACTACAGGCCTCACATATGGTAGGAAATTGCTCTACCATTGAGTGACACCTCAGCCATAGCAGACATTTTTTAAATCTTCTTTTATTCAATGAACTATTCTCTCACTCACTGCAAGAAAAGAGCAAATTAGTGGAAAGATTAATTCCCTTTATGAAGGTGCCCTTTGTGGTCAGAACCAGAGAAAAGTGAGCCATCAGCCAACTATATTGAACACACCAACCAACTTGTATTCAATATTATGTTGCAAGCTTGTGGGGAATGCTGACTTACAAGACCCTGCCCATACCTACTGAATTGGAGCCTACATTCTAATATGGTTACCAGGTGTTTTGTATGCACATTACAGTTTAGAAAGCAAATGCATTAGGTTTCATTACTTCTACATTCTGAATTAGGTTGTGAAGAATCCCAGAAAATCCTAGTAGACAATTTAATACACATTATCATTAGCACTCCTGTGGAAACTGCTGATCAACACAGAGTTCTTTGTTCTCCCTCCCTCTTTCCCTCCCTCTCTCTCTCTCTCACACCATTGCAGTTGGAGACTTATAGCTACAATGGCAGATGACTAATGCCTCCAAATAAGAACTATTGTTCTTCTGTAAATGACATTTTTCAGAAAGAGTTATGTCATTCTAGGCCAGGAATACTCAACCTCAGCACAATTGAATTTGGGGGCCAAATAAATTTTTGTCATTGAGAGCTGTTCTACGCACTGTAGGATGGTTAGCAGATGCTATGGCCTATACCAACCCGATGCCAAAAGTACTCAGCCCTCACAATTATGACAACAAAAATATCTCCAGATACTGCTTTTCCAGGAGTTTAAAAATCACTACTGGGTGAGAACCACTATACTAGGTCAAAAAACAATAGTCCCTACAAGCCTTTAGAAAGTAGACAAGATTAATGTTTGTTCTTACAGTAAACCTACCTATCATATTTATATAGCAACCTAGTTCCAGTGTTCTATTTATTCTTCTTTTTCCAATAACCACCAAATGGAGCAATTACATTTGAGCAAAAAATTCTGTCTGCTCAGTTGCTTCAACTATAAGACAAGAAATAATGGTCTTTTGGATGTGCTTATTTCTTGAGTCTGAGCAATTCTAGAATCTGTGTTACTCATCTGGTTCAATAGCACACGATTCCTTGAATTCTTGATTGAAAATTATTTATCAGTGAGGCTTATGTAATCAGCTTATATAAGCAGCTTTGAAGTACAGCAGCAACTATTTAACCTTAAGCACCACATTCTATTTCAGAAAATAAGATTTGTATACCAACATGCCTGTCAGAAATTCAATAGTAGAGAGTGTTTTAGAAAAAAAGAGTAAGATGGAGGAAAGGGAAAATAATTTACCTGTGCAAGAATGACTTACCCTACTGTATTTTAAGGTACACCATATGATTATTACACAATTAATGTATGGTATGAGCACAAAAACAGCCAAAGAGATTAATCAAAAATAATACACAGAATAGAACCATACCTTAGTAGATAAAAATATTTAGTAAAAATAATGTTAGCCACTAAATGTATGGAATTATTTATTAGTACTAAAGAAATGCCAAATAAAACATTAAAAATAGTAAAGGGTATTAAATATCCATTATAAGCAAAATGTGTAATATTATGTAATGTTAACTAGAGAAATGGAATGTTACTGATTAGTTAGCTTTGTGATTAACTAGCATTTAGTTTTAGATATATAAAAGTAATAACTTCAATTAATAATATTCATTTTAAAATGTAGCTAAAACATATGTTCTTTGTATACTGTTATGGTTTGTGCCTGGATGTCCTCCCAAAGCCTCATGAAGTCATGGGGCAGGCTTTTAGATTTTATGACTGATTCATGATCCAATGCTGGGATTATGGGTATGAGTGCTACACCCACCCTAGGATGAGTAGTTTGCATATGTAAAGGAAAGGAAGAGGCTGCTTGCAGCCACTCCTTCCTTTTGCTGTGGTTGCTTTTGCTATCTTCTGCCACCATGAACTGTTGTCCCCTGCCATGTGCCACCCTGCCTTGGAGCCAGCCAAATATGGACTGAAACCTCCATGAACTGTAAGCTAAATAAACTTTTCCTTCTTAATTTAGGTGTCAGGTATTTTGTCTCAGCAATAAGAGAAAAATAACCCAGACATATACAATTTTCAAAACATAAAAAACTTATAAAGAATAACACTGAAGTGATCCTTAATTTTATTACTTACATATACATATCCTTCTTAACAGTATGGTGCATTTTTTAACCCAAACTTTCATTCTCATACATGACTGAATTCTCTTTGTCTGCTTTATGTTATTAACCTATAGAATGAGTAATTTATGAAGAAAATAAGTTTACCACACTATTGAAGGCTAGGAAGTCCAATATAAAGGTGTGGGCATCTACCAAAGGCCTTCCCGATACATTATAAAGTGGTGAAAGACATCAATAGGGAAAGCAAAGAAGCAGATGTAAATTCAAGTTTCCCTTCCCCTTCTTAAAAAACCTCTCATGAGTCCCTGGGTTGTATCACCATCCCCACAAAAACCACAAAATCAAAGAGAAAAAAATTAGACTCATTATCGAGTTCTATCTTCATGATCTTATCTAACCTTCTTACCTCCCAAAGGCCGCACCTGCAAATACTACTAACCTAAGAATTTGGGAAGTATGTTTTCAATACATAAACTTTTCAGGTACACATCTAAGCCATACATGTATCCTGTTTTATTTTCATTCATTATATTTCAATTATCTTAGCTATCATCATGTGTATTTGAAAATATAATACTAGTTACCAAGTACAATGGTTTATTTAAGTGTCAGGCAAGGCCTTTGTGTTAGAGGCTTGATTCGCTGCTGGGCACTATTTAGAGGTGATGGAGCCTTTAAGACGTGAGGCCTACTGGAAAGTCTTTGGGTCCTTGAGGGTATGCCCTTGGAAGGGACTGTGGGACTCCAGCTCCTTCCTCTGTTTTGCTCCATGGCCATGAGGTGAGCTGTTTTATTCTGCCATGAACTTCTACTACGACATGAGGATTTACCACAGTCTCAAAAGTAATAGGGCTCACCAATCATAAATTAAAATCCCTAAAACTGTGAAGCAAAAATAATCCTTTTTAAAAATAAAGGAATTGTCTCCAACCTTTGTTATGGTAATAGAAAGCTAACCCACTACATAATCATTTGTGTATATATATCATATTTCAACTAGTTACTCATCATTGAATATGAAGAGATTTCCAGTTTTTGCTAAAAATAAAAATAATCAACAAATATCCCCACACATTATCTTTAGATATCTCAATTTCTTTTTTTCTTTCTTCTTTCTTTCTTTCTTTCTTTCTTTCTTTCTTTCTTCCTTTTTTGTCTTTCTTTCTTTCTTTCCTTCTCTCTCTTTCTCTCTCTTTCTCTCAAGTTTATCTTCCTTATGACAAAGCAGTATTTCATTATATAAAAATACAACTCTTTTTTATCTGTTCATCCACTGATGGGCATTTGGACTTTCCTAAGTTTCCAAGGTGTAACTATTGCAAACTGTGCTGCTATTAACATGGGTGCACATATATCACTGTGATATGATGCTTTTAATTCTTTCAGGAAGATACCAAACAGGGAAATAGCCAAGTCAAAAGGAACCTGTAGATTAAGCTTTTTGAGGAATATCCACTCTCATTTCCACAGTGGTTGCAACAGTTCACATTCCCACCAAAAGTGGAGAGGTATTCCTATTTTCACACAGCCTTTCCAGCATTTGTTATTGGTTGATTTCTTGATAGTAGCCACTCTTTCTGGAGTGAAATGAAATCTCAGCATTGTTTCAATTTGAAACTATCAAATGACTAGTGATATTGAACATTTTTTTCATATATTTATTTGCTGTTTGTACCTCTTCATTTGAGCAGTGTCTTCATTTCAGATGCCTATTTTTGGATTGAGTCTTTAAATTTGGGTGGGTTGATTTTTTAAGTTCTAGATATTAGTCCTCTCTCTTTGGAACAGCTGGAAAAAGTTTTCCCCACTCTATGGTTTGTCTCTTAACTCTGTTTGTAGATTCTTTTACTGTGCAGAAGTTCTTTAATAAGATGAGATCCTATTTGCTGATTCAGGGTTTTGTTCATAAAGTCTTTGCATACACCTATGTCTTTAAGAGTTCTACTTATTCTATCTTCCAATACATTTAGTGTTTCTGTTTTAATATTTAGATCTTTGGTCCATTTTGATTTTACTGTAATGTGTGGTTAGAGATATACATCTAGGTATAATCTTCAGCATGTGGAAAACCAGCATTATTTTTTAAAGAGGCTACGTTTTTACACAGCCTGATGGGAAGTTTGGCAGGGACAGAGCAGGTGACCCAGAACACTGCAGCCACTGCATTAGATGTCTCTGCCCTCCATGCACCTGGGGCAGACAGGAGATTCTGCCTCAATCAGCAATCCCACTAACACCAGGGTTTGCATTAGGGCCCTTCTTATGTGTGTCCAGTGACACATGAGGCTCCAGAGTGGGCAGTCCACAAATGGCTGGCACTGTGGTTCACATCTGGGCTCCACAGTTTGCATCTGGGCTCAGCATACTGAAACAGGTGGTCTGTGATCACCACCAGTGCAGCCTGCATCTGGCTCTTGCATGCACCATGAGTGGCTTGCAGACATGGAATCAGGCAGTCCACAAACTGTAGACCCTATTGTTCATGTCTGGGCTCTACCTTCACCCTGAATTGCCTGGGGCCACAGGACCAAGTGGTCTGTGATCACGCAACCAGTGGAGAATGCTTCTGGTTCATACTCGTGCCCTGAGCTGTCAAGGCACACTAATTCAGATTGTCTGTGACCTGGCAACATTGCTGTTCATGTCTGAGACATGGAAGAACAAGGGAAACTTCACCAACTGCTAGAAAACCCCAGAAAAGCAACACACCTCAGTGACCACTGAGGGACAAGTCTGACCATCAGGAAAACTAGGGATGCTAGTGACCTTTGCTGAGCTGACAGGGAGGAAAGAAACTGAGCATTCTACCCTAACATCAAAAATGACAAGATGAAGGACTAAAACACAATCTCAGAACTCCACCCCACTCAGAACAAGTCCAGGAGACATCAACACAGGAGAACTTGGTAAACACACTCCTGAAACTGCTGAAATGATTGCAATGGAAGTAAAAAAACAACTCCATCAGGCGAGAGAAGACATCAGATAAAAATAATCTCTCAGGTAAAAAATGAAATGACAAAAATAATGAAAGACTTGCTTAGCATATCTAAAGCAGACATATAAAACATAATACAGGAGCATAGGAAACTGATGGAAACGTTAAATGAACAACATAGGGAGGAAATGAAATGCATGAAACAGATTGAAAGAGATCCATGAAATCAAAACTTCCATTCAAAGCTGGCAAAACTGCTCAAATGAAGCCAAAAATAGAATTTCAGATTGTGAAGACAGCATAGCAGCTAATGATCATGAAAGAAAGGATCTCTTAAAATCAACAAGGAATCAGGAAAAATCAATTCAACAGCTGCAACACAAGGCAAACAGGAATAATGCAAGGCAAATAGGAGTCAATGAAACAGCAGGTGGTAACACAAATGAGATAAAAAGAATAGTTGCAGAAATAATAGAAGAAAATTTCCCAAGTATGGAAAAAGAATCTGATGTACAGCAAATGAGGCATATAGAACTCTAAATAGCCATAATCAAAATAAAACTACACCCAAATATATAATAATCAAGATCCCAGATACCCAGCCAAAGAACAGATTGTTAAAAGCTGCTAAAGAAAGGAAACAGATCATCTATAAAGGAAAGCCCATCAGAATCACAGCAGACTTCACAACACAAACTATCCAGTCAAGAAGAACTTGGAGCAAAGTATAACAGGTCCTGAGACAAAACAGCTTCCAACCAAGACTGATGTATCCTACAAAACTATCCTTCAAATTCAATGGAGAAATAAAATATTTCCATGACAAAGAACAACTGAAGAACTTCATAAGTGCCAAACCATCCTTACAAAGAGTACTAAAAGATATTCTAGACAGAGAAAAAAATGACCACAATTTCAAGAGCAACAACAGAAAGGAACCATCAAGTGGAGCAGGAAATTAAAAAGATAGAAAAAGTAGGAAACCAACAAGTAAATAACATGACAATGATAAGCCAACACATATCAGTTGTTGCCATTAATGTAAATAGCCTCAATTCACCAGTCAAAGAAACAGACTGGCAGAGTGGATTAAGAAAAAAATCCCACAATATACTGTATACATGAAACACATTTTACTCAAAAGGAAATCCATAGACAGAAAGTGAAAGGATGGAAAACAATCTCCGTGCAACAGGAACCCAGAAAAAAGTAGGTGTAGCTATTCTATTTGCAGACAAGGTAAACTTCAAACCAACAACACTCAAAAGAGATAAAGAAGGTCACTACATACTAGTCAGGGGAAAACCAAGAGGATGAGATAACAATCATAAACATGTATGCACCAAATATGGCAGCACAAAACTATATAAGACAAATCTTAATGGATATGAAAATCCAAATAATTACTAATACTATTGTAATAAGGGAACTAAACACCGCTTTGACACAAAGAGATAGGTCAACTAGACAAAAAATCAGCAAAGAAATAACAGACCTGAAACAAACCTGTAAGCAAATGGACTTAGTAGATATATACAGAGTGTTTCACCTCACAACATCAGAATAAACATTTTTCAAAGATGCATATGGGACTTTCTCAAATAGACCACATTCTAGCCCATAGAACATACCTATCTAAATGCAAAAGAATTCAAATTATCCCATGCATACTATCTGACCACAGTGCAATAAAATTGGAAATTAATGACTAAAGGAACTCAAAAAACTCCATAAGCATTTGAAAATTAAATAACAACCACCTGAACAATCAGTGGGTTCCAGAAGAAATTAAAGAATAAATTTTAAAATACCTATAAACAAACAAAGATGTAGATACAACTTACTAGAATCTGTGGGATGCAATGAAAGCAGTCCTCAGAGGGAAATTTATAGGAGTGAACTCAAACATAAGGAAAACAGAAAAAGTACAAATAAATAGCCTAATGTTGCACCTCAAACTTTTAGATAAAGAAGAACAAGTCAAACCCAAAGCCCAAAGAAGGGAAGAGATTATAAAGATCTTGGCAGAAATTAATGTAACTGAGACAAAGAAAACACTACAAAAAATAAATGAATCAAAGAGCTGGTTCTTTGAAAGAATAAATAAAATTGATAAACCCCTAGCCAATCTTATCAAAAAAAGAAAGGAAAGAACTCAAAGTCATGCAATAAGGAATGCAAGGATGAAATTACTACAGATCCTACAGGTTTTCAGAAGATCATTAATACATACTTTGAAAATCTTTACTCCCATAGGATAGAAAACTCAGAAAGAATGGACAGATTCCTACAAATGTATGCATTAC
>NW_004955421.1:9715143-9728383 GCF_000276665.1 Chinchilla lanigera | reverse complement strand
TAATAAAATCAACATGGTGTTGGTTAAAAAACAGACTGAGAATCAGTGGAACAGACTGGAAGAAACAGCCTCAACCACAAACAAAGTAAGCCACCTAAAATTCAATAAAGGGGCCAAACAAGCTCACTGGAAGGAAGATAGCCTCTTTAATAAATAGTGCTGGAAAAATTGGCTTGCCACTTGCCAAAGAATGAAAATAGACCCAATTTTATCACCATGCACAATACTCAAGTCAAAATGGATCACAGATCTCAACATTAAAACAGAAACACTAAATCTATTGGCAGAGAAAGTACATAAAATATTGAAGACACAGGGGTAGGCAGACAGTTCACCATTCCGCATGGGAAATACTTCAAAGAATCAAAATCTGGGATTTCATCCTACTGAAAAGTTTTTGCACATCTAAAGGAATCACCAGCAGAGTAAAAAGAAAACCCACAAATTGGGAAAAAATTTTAGCTGGCTGTCCCTTAGACAAATGTCTTCTATATAGAAAATATAAAGAATTAAAAAACTTCCCCCCCCCAAATTCAAAGACCCAATCCTAAAATGGGCAGCTGAGATGAATACACACTTTTCAGATAAAGAAGTACAAATGGCAAATAAATACATGAAAAAATGTTCAACATCACTAGTTATTCAAGAAATGTGAGATAAAACAATATTGAGATTTCATCTTACCTCAGTAAGAATGACTAGCATTAAGAAATCAACCAATAACAAATGCTAGTGAGGCTGTGGAGAAAGAGGAACCCTTCTTCACTGCTGGTGGGAATGCAGACTGGTGAAACCACTGTGAAAATCAGTTTGGAGATTCCTCAATTAACTAGGTCTATAGGTACCATTCAACCCAGCTATTTTCCTAGAAGAACTGAAAACATCATATCACAGCAATATATGTGCACCCATGTTTACAGCAGCACAATGTGTAGTAGCTAAATCATGGAAGCAACACAAATGTCCATCCATGGAGGATTGGATTAAAAAATTATGGCATTTTTATATAATGGAATATTACTAAGCTATAAAGAAAGATAAAGTTGAGGC
This sequence comes from Chinchilla lanigera, assembly GCF_000276665.1. Lineage (NCBI taxonomy): Eukaryota > Metazoa > Chordata > Mammalia > Rodentia > Chinchillidae > Chinchilla > Chinchilla lanigera. The sequence goes on along the minus strand of NW_004955421.1, from coordinate 9,727,333 downwards.
TTTTATAGGTAAATGGTCACAACTAAAGACCATACTCACAAGTGAAATAAATCAGACCTACATGTGTAAGCAACATATTGTCTCACTAGTATAAGAACCTGAAAGAGTGAATAAAAATTCAGAGGTATGGTAGACATTGTGAAATGAAAGGAAACTGCTCAAAAGTAAAGAGAAACTGGGATGAGGGAAAAGAGAAAAGAAAGAAGAGGAAAACTATGTATATATGTATATACAGGATATTTAACATAGTTGTACTACTGACATATCACTTTATTGAAAGGAACAGTTAGTGATTAATTATTTGATAAATCTTCTATGTCTATATTTGTTTTCCTGAGTAACCACTTTGAAGTTATCAACATGTAATACAGCAACCATTGTTAATTTCCTGTCACCTTGTCTGTAATTCAGTATTGCTTGTATTGTTCTTGTGCTATTTTGTAAATGGATGTCTGTTTGTTAATACATTTTCATTCTTTTATTTTCAAAATAAAAAAGGAGGAAATAAAGGAGGTTATTTTTCTTCTGGTGAAGGTGTTTGGGCCTTTTGTCAAAGATAAGGTAGCTGAGTGTGTTCAGGGTTGTTTCTATACCTTCTAGTCTTTTCCATTGCTCCTTAAGTCTGTTTTTTTGTTTGTTTTGTTTTTGTGTTTTGCCAGTACTATGCTGGTTTTATCACGGTAGCTTTGTAGTATAATTTCAAGCCAGGGATTTTCATGTCCCTTGCCTTGCTTTTGTTATCTAGAATTGCTTGTGCTGTTCTAAGCCTCTTCTGGTTCTAAATGAATTATAGGAATATTTTCTCTAATGCTGTAAGGAAAGTTGTTGGTTTTTGATTGGGATTTCATTAAATCTGTATAATTCATAGAACTTTATAATAGAACTTTTTTGCAAGTATGGCCTATTTCAGTATATTGCTTCTTCATATCCAAGAACAAGGGATATCTTTCTATTTTTTGATATACTCTTTGATCTCCTGTTTCAGAGCACTGCTGTTTTCAATGTAAAAGCCTTTCACTTTTTCTTGTTAGATTGCTTTCAATTTTTATGCTAAAAAATATAGTTTCTGCAATTTCTTTCTCAGTGAATTTGTTACTTGTGTACAGGAATGCTACTGATTTTTTAGTGTTAACTTTGTATCCAATTATGCTGCTGAATTTAGTTATGAAATCTAGAAGCCTTTGGGTAGAATTTTGGGTCTTCTATGTCAAGTACCATGTCATCTGCATTTTATTTTATTTCATTTTATTCATTTTACTTCTTTCTCATATCTGAGTGCTCTGGTTATTGTTTCCAGAACTATATTACATTGGAGTACTGATAGTTGGTATCCTTGTATTATTCCTGATTTTAGAGTGAAGGTTTTTAATTTTTTAGCATTTAGTATCATGTTGGCTATTGGTTTATCATAGATGACTTTTATTACATTGAAATAAAGATCATCTATTCCAACTTCTGTAACACTTTTATCATGAATGGGTATTGGACTTTGTCAAATGCTTTTTCTGTGTCTATTAAAGGATGTTTTAACATATGCAAATCAATAAATGTAATAAACCATGCCACCACAACCAAGGGCAAAGACCACATGATCTACTACTCTTTATTTCTGACACTGACCTGACATTCATAATTAAGACAATAATTTTTTAATACTCTAAATAATTGCCTATTTTCTTAGCCTTTGAAGTAAATCAGAAAAAAAGTTCTTCAAAAGAGATATGGGAGAGTTGGGCATGATGGCACACACCTGTAATACTAGCACTTGGGAGGCTGAAGCAGGAGGATTACCTTGAATTTGAGGCCAGCCTGAGCTACAGAGCAAGACCCTGGCTCAAAAAAGAAGAGAGAAAAAATTGGAAAGTTTGAGGACCCAACTAAGGGACAAATTAGTGTGGTATAAAGGACTACACTAAAGCTGAAATGAAAATAATGGGGTTTGAGGATTACACTGTCAAATTTTACCATCTGGATGACCCCTAAGGATATTTCACTTAATTTCTCTCAATCTTTTTCCTCATCTATAAAATGGAACTAAAAAATACATACATATACACAAACATACAGCAATAGTAACTCATATAATACAGTAATAAACTCATCTTCAAAATTCTAGTGGCCAGCACACACTAAGTGCTCAATTAATGTCTGCAGAATTCCCAATCTTCACTATTATAATTTGTAAAATGATAATAAATATTCAACAATGATTTAGTGTTGTGAGACCCAGTGGAGACAATAAATAAGAAAATATTTCATGAACCATATAGCACCATCCAGATGCAAAGGTTTTAAGAAACCCAAAGGAGGAACAGGATGGCTTTCCCATTTAGGAGATAGAGAATTCCAGCACATCATCTATCTTCACTTCCACTACAGTAAAATGGCACCAACAGCAACTTCTGCATGAGGTGATGAGACCACAGCTTCAAACTGGGCTTCACGCCCAAATGCACAAAAAGGCAGAGATACAGGAATGTCTCTCTAACTCCATGAAAAGTGGAGTTGAGAAGCAACAAGTGAGAAGACAAGCTGTTCAGAATTGCTCCGTGTCCCAAAAGGAGCCCTCTGACAAGCTGCAGGCCCCCTCCGTCTTCCTTGGGCCCTGGGAAAGCCAAAGTCAGGAAGACCCAGGGGAAACATATGGAGGAAGAACAGCACGTTGACAGCTGAAGCTCTGTTTTATAATAACACATGAAAGTAACAGCTATGCTAGTTAAAACAGGATTACTTTAAAATATATTCATAGATACCCACACACACAGACGTGTCTTGAAAGCTGGCATAGAGAGGCTGTCTGCAGAGGCAGACTGAGTCAGATGGAGTCAGGAGTTTGCAAGCTCTTGTTGGTAATGCTGACACACAACAATGCTAGAAATGGGGAAGAGGCCAAAACCTACTCACCACTCTTCCTCCTCAGGGTGCAAAACCTAACACATCCCCTTTACCTGTGACTGAGTAATCACTCAGTAGATCTCAAATGTGGAGGTTCCAGCCAACAGTTTTGGAGTATATAACTTAGATTTGAGGTCATTGAATGTTTCTTTTTCTAGAAATCTGTATGTTGAGGTCAACCTTGGAGGATCTGGATCTGCAGCAGAGATTTGTTCACCCACCTAGCCAGCTGCTTCAACCATTCTCACCCACAGCAGGCAGCACACAGTAATGCAACATGTGGCCTGAGTTTGTAAGTGCTCATTAATGCCTGCAGACTGACTGAGCTTCATATTATAATTTGTAAATTGATAATAAATACTAAGCAGCTGTTCAGTATTGTGAGCCCTAACTCGGTAAAGCTTTCTTCTAGAAAAAGTAACTCAATGAATGCCCATAGTACTGACCAATCAGATTTGTTATTCTTCCTAACATGAGGAAGAATAGTAAGTAGAAGAGAAGGGGGAGAGGAGTTTCTTATTGGGTGAGTAGATGAATTAGGGCAGAAAAATAAGGTTCTTCTCCCAAAAAAGTTTATAATTTGTGTTAATATCTGCTTTGCATGTAAATAATATATTTAAGGAACTCCCTGCAGATACAATGTGAAATCTGGGAGATTTCAGTGACCTCAAATGGGTATTCTATCTAAGGAGATGTCTAGAGCACATATATTGACATACCTATAAATAAGAAGATTCACAGTTTAAGATACATACTCATTTGTAGGAATTAATGATTAATATGGCACACAAAATAGCCCTGACTAGAGAAAGATCATGTGAGTGTAAGCTCCCAGGTCTTCTGGCATGCTCAACTGACATAAGACCTTTCTAAATTACACATTGTTGGTTTGCAGTCGTTAGTCTAGTTAGAACAAGATAGGATTCTCCAAGCCACAAGGTAATGCTTAGAGAGGATTCTTTACTATAGTAACAAAATTTAACTACTAAAGAGCCCAATTTGAAGAATAGACACTTGAAAAGCACTGATTTCTCCATATAATAAAGTAGGGCTTAAGCTAAAAATGATTTTAAACAAAATCTTCCCACTTTATAAATGAGAGCATTGAGGCCCCAACATGAAGAAATTCCCAAAGCCACACTGTAGTAGAACCAAACCTATGTCATCCCACCACAGGTGAGAGGTTTTTCTAGTTAATGTCATACTTTATTCTTTGCTTTATTAACGACAAATTTCTCCTACTAAGTAAATCCTTAGACTTGTATTTGGCCACACTACATTGACCCCTATTTAGCTCCAGACTTTTAATATAAATATTTCACAAATCAGGATTTTCAGATAGCCAGTCGGTCATCAGTACATCCACCTTAAGTTGGTGTTTTCTTTGGTACCGAGAATCAAACTCATGACCTCGCACTTGCCAGGCAGGTGCTGTGCCACTGAGCTATATTCCCCAGCCCAAGTTGCTTGGTATTATTTTGCTTTACCATACATATTATATTATATTTGGGGTGGGGTGTGTTCATCTTGCTGCATTGCAGTGCTTAATGATTGGAGATTTTAAAGATGATGGATCTTATTATTTGTTTTTAATACAGGTTAGTTCCAGAGAAAACTCTCATTATTTCTTAGATTCTTCTATGCAAATCTGGGAGAAGACATGTGAGCTTCAATATCACTGATTACTCAATAATCTCCATAGTCTCCCATAGCTCCCGAAAACTCAAGAGCTAAGGAAGACACAGAAAAAGAAAGATGACACAGAACTTCATGTTGAGCAGAAACGGATTCAGTTCATAAGATATTGTCTGTTTATCTCTAAATGGCCACCCTGAACGCTTGTCCATACCAATTATATTATGTCAGGCTCCTCCTTCCTCAATCACCCTCTCACCTCTTTCATTTAGCTAAACCTAGAAATATATGTAGTGGAAATAATTGTGCTTACTCTCACAGCTGAGAAATACTTTGTTATGGTTTGTGTCTGAATGTCCTCCCAAAGTCTCATGCAGCCATGGGGCAGGCTTCTAGAGTTATGATTGATTCATGGTCCAATGTTGGAATTATGGATGTGAGTGCTACATCTGCCCTGGGTGGGTAGTTTGCATACAATGTAAGGGAGGGAAAGAGGCTTGCGCTTCCAGCTGTTGCTTCCAGCTTTTGCTCTTGCCTTTGCTGTTTTATGCCGCCATGAACTTTCGCCCTCTGCCATGTGCCACTCTGCCTTGGAGCCAGCCAACCATGGACTGAAACCTCCAGAAACTGTAAGCTAAATAAACCTTCCCTTCCTCAATTTTGGGTGTTGGGTATTTTGTCTCAGCAATGAGAGAAAAGTAACCAACACAGACTTCATACTCTTATTAACCCAAATCATCTCACCTTTTAGTACCTACCTCAAGGAAACCTTAATTTGAATACTAACTCTATGATTCATTAGCTCTGTGAACAAGGGCATAGGAGGCAACTCATTTAATTTCTCTGACTCATTTCCTGGGGGGCAAAATGAGAAAACAGTATATGCTTTACAGGTAGTCACTATACTGACTGTGTATGTCACAGAAACACTCAACAGCATCAATTGAGCAATGGTAAATGATATTTTAAGTTATTAGGTTTTATTTTCTTCCCACTAGAGATACTTCACAATGTCAGCAGAGCCCTTTCATCCCATGTAAGGAAACCTGAGTAAACTGACACTGTAATTGCTAAGCCATTCTATCATAGGTCTAAAATCTCCTGTGGACTTGTCACTGAAGTTGGCCTATTGAACTGCTCTTTCTCTAGTTCTAAGGAAAAGATTGTGTTCATTTCCTAGTGCTGCTCTAACACAGCACTAAAAACCTGATGGCTGAAACTACAAAAATTTATCATCTCACAGTTCTTAAGGCCAGAAGCCTAAAATCAATGTGTTGGCCCAACCATGCTTTCTCTGAAGACTCCTGGGAAAAATTCTTCCTTGCATTTTCCAGTTTTTTTCTTGCCCTGAAACCTTTGGCATTCCTTGATGCTATGGTGGGAATGTGACCCCCAAAGTTTGTGTGTTGGAAACTTAGTACCCAATGTCAAGAGGGGAACCTAAAGGAGGTGATTAGTTATGAAAGCCCTGCTAACTACGAATGACTTGAGGCTGCAAGTTCCATTTCTCCCTTTTTGCCCTTGGATTCTCCTGATCTGCTACTTTGACAGGGGATGATTAAACACAAAGGCCTTTACCAGATGCTGGTGCTGTGCTGTAGGACATCCCAGCCTCCTGAACTGTGAGCCAAATAAATCTCTGTTCATTGTAAATTACCCAGTTTCAGGTGCTCTGTTAAAGCAATAGGAAACAGACTAGGACATTTGGCTTGTAGACACCTCATTCCAGTTATGTGGCTGCATTCTCCCCATCTGCTTTCACTCAGTTTTCTCCTCTCTGTATCCAAATTTCTCCTTTTTATAAGGACACCAGTCATGCAATATTAGGGTTCATTCTAATAATTTGTTTTTAACTTTATTCCCTCTTTATGAATCTGTTACCAAATATAATCACATTCTGGGGTACTGTAGGTTAATATTCTAACATATCTTTTGGAGAAGCACACAATTCAATTCATAAAAAAAGGGATTAACGCTCAGTAAGTTAACCATTAAGGTAAACTACTATCTTTATTATGTTACTTTCAGCAGGATTCCACATAACAGTATATTTTCTCTATTGTATGTGCATCAGTCTTTTCTCTTCACTGAATGCAGTAAGTTCATTGACAGCCAAAGCCTTGTTTTACTTATTTACATTGAGTTCAGGGTATTCCTCTGCTGAGGGTGACATATGCAATACCAAAGGTAGGGTGCCCTAAGCAAGAGGAATGTATTTTCTCACAGGTTTAAAGGCTGGAAATCCAACATCAAAGTGCCAGTTAAACTTATTTTCTTGTAAGGACTCTCTTTCTGGCTTATAGAAAGCTACTCTTCTGGTATTTCCAGAACTGGCCTTTCCTTTGTCTACCTGCATATTGCTATCTTCTGAGGAGGAGATAGGGACACACTAGCATGTTGGATTAAGGACACACTCTTTTTATCTCACTTAACCTTAATTACTTTCTTAAAGGTACTGCATCCAAATACAGTCACAATAGAAATTAGGATTCCCACCTATGAATTTCAAAGAGACAAAATTCAGTCCTTAATAATGATATTATCCCATAAGAAATGTCTGGCCATATGATTGTAATTAACCAAAAGATCATTTTCACAAAACCTTGCATACTCACTGAAAGAATTAAGAAGGAAAGCAATTTCTTGAATATCTGGCAAGGGTTGGGGGAGAGAACAGGAGGGTACTCCCCATAAATTCTCTAACTGAACTCTTTTTTGTACATATGTTACTTCTGTGATACATAAATATGATGTGACTTTCTAGATAAAGCAATGCAACAGAATGATCCACAAATTTAGTTTAAGTCAGGTGTCCTACTGAATTTACAACAGGATCCCAAAATAACAACTATAGTTTCAAACTCAAAGTCTTCACTTTGTTCTATTGCATAATCTAAAGGCTAAATGGAGACCATAGTATCTTTTCTGAGTCTTCCAGAGTAATGAATATAGAGCTGTCATGAATCTCTCTCAAGTCATGTATAGAATAGTCAGAAATCATTTTTTCCTTGACACTATAAAGGGTAGTACATCTCCTTATACTTCTAAAGCTCAGAATTGGCCTCCACATGGTGGAAAAAGGTACCATTAATCCCACCTCAAATTTATCCAGCTCACATGGGACTCTAGGAGGGCTACCTGGTCTTCTCTTTCAGTATTCTTAGTGGCTAATTCTTTGAGTTTCCATGTAATCTATGAGGGTTAGAAACTCATCTTAACTTACCAGTCACTTAATCTTGAGGGATATATTTTCCAGTTTTGCTACTAACAGCAACTTAGCCCTCACAGTCTTTATCATGGTTTATCTTGTCATGAGATACTGGGAAAATGGGATCCAAGACTGACTCTTGCAAAGCTTCACTTGGCTCTAATCTTCACTACACTCTGACCACCATGTCACTATGTCCTTGTTTGTTTACATATTTGGGGATGCTATGACATTTTATAAGTGGACCATAACTGATACACATTGTTGTATTCATTCATCCACCCATTCCTTGGAAAATCATTACTGAAGGTAACTATAGTGAGCTAACCTTCCTGGTAGTAGGCGATGGGATATGAAGGTGAACCAAAGAGATGAGTCCTTGTCTTCAAGAATGTTAAATTGTAGAGATCTGCCTCCAAGTAGATTGAAGGCAGGGAAAAAAATCTCTGGAATCTTTTGTGTTTGTCCACAGTGGCAGGATTGTACTCACAGCAGATGCTCAATAAATAACTGGTGAGTCAGAAACCAGATGTACAGAGTTCTTTGTTGCCTCAGTGCCTACTGATTTATGGCCCCACATGGTTACCCTCCCTAACCTTTTCATTGCTTCTACACCAAAGCTGTATCTTCTTCCTTCTGTACCTTTTCCTACATTTCTGAGAGCACATAACCCTATTTTCTTTATTTCTGCACATATCCTAACCAACCCAGGTCAAGAAGAACAGAGGAGAACTAGGAAGATTTGAGGAAAGTTTCTTCTTCTGACCATACAGGTTACCATAGACTGGCCAGGCTGTCTCTACAGATGAAAGACAAATTTAAAACCAGCCCTAATCACATTAACCATTGTCAGAAATGAGCTGCTTAGTTACAAAGCATGATAATGCAGAGAAAATTCTAATTAAAAGGAATGAAGGACTCTAACACATATCATCAGTCATTATGCTGTCATCCTCACCAATATAACAAGAAGTGGTTGGTGCCAAGAGTCTGGCTATCGCTTTTGAAAAAGAACTATTTATAATTAGAGTTGTGTTAAATATTTAAAAGTTGTAAAATTACCATGTCTCCAGGGTAAAATGTCTGTGGAAACAGGCAACAGCAAATCCAGAAAGATTTCTGGTACATTTAAGAGCTTCCAACTTTGTATTAAACGAGGAAAATGGGCCATAGCAATTAAAGCCAGGCATTTTTGTAGTCATTCAGCTAATTAATTGTCATTGCACAAATGCTATGATGCCTATAGGATAATAAAGACTATCAAAATTAGGGATTCCTCAGTAAATAGAAGTTGGAAGATTGAGGTTTTGGGTTTTTTGTTTTTTTTTTTTACTTTTTGCAGGTTTCATAGAGCAGTAGTTCCTCCCATGATGAGTGGCTATTTAATGGTATGTGTAGATACCTGTAATATTAAAAAAAAACTAACGGAAATAAATTTTTGAGTTCCCAGTGTAGTTAATACAAAGTGCATATACTTCTGTCCACTCAGAAGATCTCAGAACTTTACTGACACGTTTTTAAAGTGCTATTCTACAGTACTATAGAAAAGTATAAAAATGACGAGAAACTGGAAAAGGAGAGAGTATTGTGTAGTGATCTCTTCTTTCCTCAACACACAGCCTCAGACATCAACTCATGACCAATCTCATTTCATCTATCCCCCTATTTACCTTCTGGATTATTTTGAAGCATATACATTACAAAATCTCATATCTCAGTATTTCTATTTGTACCTCTAAAAGATATAAACTGAGGTAAAAACTCACAAAAGTGACCATTACCGCACACAAAATTATTAATAATGTGGTTTTCTTTCCTTCAACAGACTTGCATCAATAAATTAGATAGAACAGGGAAGGAAGACAAGTAGCCACCTACTAGTCAAATAATTTTAAGCAATGATCTTAGTTACTTTCTTATCACTGAGACACAGTACTCAACATCTCAACAACTTGAAAGTGGAAGTGTTTACTTTGACTCACATTTTGTAGAAGTTTCAGTCCATAGTCAGCTGTCCACAAGGCAGGATGGTATCACAGAAGGACACTGTAGAGGAGAAATAGTGGCATGGAAGGCAGGAAGTAGACAGCAAGAGATCAGGGTAGGAGGGAGGCAGATATACCCTTCCAGGCTACAGCCCCAGTGACCTACCTGCTCTGATCAGGCTTCATTCCCATTATATTTAGCTATAAATTCATCACTGGACTAATACACTGATGAATATCATGACCCCACGATTCAGTCACCTCTGAAAACTTCAATCTATGAGAAAGAGGCTTTGGGAGGGCAGCCAGAAATGAACCATAACAGGAGCTCATTAAATTTCTCTAAGATTCAGTTGACTCAAAAACAAATATGGTTGTTCAAAGAGCTAAACCAAATTACAGATGAAGAATCTACTACAGCACTTACATAAACTCAGTGTGCAGCATCAGATATTATAGCCAGGCATTGTGATGCCCACTTGTAATCCCAGCTGTCAGGAGGCTAAGGCAAGAGGATTGCTGTGAGTTCCAGGCCAGTCTGGACTACACAGTGAGATCTTGTCTCAAAAAAAATTCATCTATTATAATGAAAATGGTTAAGCTAAAAATATCATCAGTGTTATAAAAGTTAAACTAGAGTTGTCTAGAAATTTACTTCAATGATTACTGTACTTCTAAGTCAATAGGAATACCTTTGAAACTTATCATATGTGACTTATTGTCAGGCTTTGACTATACTATTATTCCTTCCAGGAAGAATCTCTTCTTTCAGCTTCTACAATACTAAGAAAATTTCTCAACCTCCATCCTGTACTTCACACTGAACCCAGGGCCTCATGTATGCTAAGCAAGCACTCTAGCATTAAACTAAACACCCAGGCGTTTAGTTCTTGAAATAGTGTCCTGTGAAGTTGCCCAGGCTGGCCTCAAACTTGTGATCCTCTTGTCTCAGCTTCTTAAGTAGCTGGGCTTATAGGCATGTGCCACCATGCCTGGCTCAATCTCCATTGACAGATTTTTGGTCATCCTTTGTCCTCTAGCCTTGCTTCTACTTCCTTTTCAGTTATCTATGTTTCATTCACAATCCTTCATAAATTTCCCCACCTCAGGGTAAAACCACTCTACTAAGGAGAAACACTTTGCATACAAGCTCCCTACAATTGGTTCTGTTATGTAACTGTAGAATTTGCTTCTATGGCTTAAAGTACAAAATTAATAGTTACCACAGTTTGTCATTTTCTAAACTGTACTTGATGCTATTGTTATTGCTAAATTATAATACTTTAGGATGTAATATTTGTTGTTATCAGTTGTTCTCATTTCTTCAACAATACTGAGAAGCTCTGGGGTAATAACCTCACCATATACCAGCACCAAAGGACTGAGAATTGCATGAAGCAGATAAAAATATCTCACTTTTAATTAATTGGGAAGGTAGGATCTTGGAACAGATACAAACCAAAACCTTTCTACACACAGAAGACATCCCTGAAGAAAAGACTTCTCCTAGAGAGGCCTTGATGTGAGAAATAAAGCTACCTACTATAAAAACTTACACAAATCAGCACAGAAAATAAAATAAAAATTATTGAAATAGAAAATGACAAGATGCAGAAGGTAAATGCAACCTACTACCTCCAGCCCACCCAGAAAAAGTCTAGGAGACAACAAGATAGAGGATAATGGAAGACACATGTCTGAAATTTCTGAAATGATAGCAACTGAAATAAAGAAAAAAATCCATGAGGCTACAGAGGAAATCAGATTGGAACTAATCTCTCAGATAAAAAAAGAAATGACAACCATATTGAAGGAATTGCTCAGCAAACCTAGAGTAAATAAAAAAAATAGAGAAGCATAGTAAAATGGTGGAGACTGTGAATGACCAATGTAGGAAAGAAATAGAATAATGAAATGCATTAAAATAGATATCCAGGAAGTTAAAAATTCCATTGAAAGCTGGAAAAACTACTTGAACAAAACTGAAGACAGACTTTCAGACCTTGGAGACAGTATCACGGCTAGTGATCATGAAAGGAAGGATCTCTTAAAAATAACAAGAGGTCAGGAAATAATTCAACAGCTGCAGGACGATGCAAGGAAAAATAATATAAGACTCATAGGTAGTCAATGAAAAAGCAGAAGTCAACACAAATAACATAAAAAGACTATTCGCAGAACTGTAGAAAATTTCCTAAGCATGGGTAAAGAATCTGACATCTCTAATTGAGGCATATAGAACTCCAATTAGCCATGACCAAAATAAATGTACACACAGACATATAATAATCAATATCACAGAAATTCAGCACATGAACAGAATATGAAAAACTGTTAAAGAAACAGATCACCTATAAAGGGAAGTCCATCAGAATCATGACAGATTATTTTAATACAAGCCCACAAGTCAAGAAGAACTTGGAGTGAAGTATTTCATATCCTGAAAGAAAACAATTTCCAACCAAGA
>NW_004955421.1:9711944-9713348 GCF_000276665.1 Chinchilla lanigera | reverse complement strand
CCCTAATGAACATAGATGCAAAAAATCTTCAATAAAATACTGGCAAACATAACAGCAAATCATGAAGAAGATTATATACCATGATCAAGTGAGATTCATTGTAGGAATGCAGGAATAGTTCCATGTACACAAAACAATAAACATAATACACAATATCAACAGATCCAAAGACAAAAATCACAAGATCATCTCAGTAGATGCAGAGAAAGCTTTTGATAAAGTCCCACACACATTTTCATGATAAAAATCCTACAGAAAAGCAGAATAGATGATCTTTCTGCAAATCTGATAAATTCTATCTATGACAAACCAACAGCCAACATCATACTAAATTGACAAAAACTGAAAACATTTTCTCTAAAATCAGAAACGAGACACAGATGTCCATTATCACCAATCCTAGTCAATGTAGTTCTGCAAACATTAGCCAGAGCAATTAAACAAGAGAGAGAAATAAAAGGAATAAGGAGAGGAAAGGAAGAAGTGCAATTATCATTATTTGCAGATCACATGATACTATACAAAGAAGACCCCCAAAACTCCAACAAATGACTTCAAGATCAAATAATCAAATTCATTTGTGTACCTGAATACAAACCCAGCATACAAAAATCAATAACATGCCTGTACACAAACAAAAAACTCACTGAGAGAGAAATTAGGAAAACCATATTGCATATCTCAATTTGTTTTCCGAAAAACTACTTTGAAGATATCAATACATAATACAACAATCACTGTTAATTTCCCACCATTTTGTAACTCTGTATTGCTTGTATTGTTCTTATGCTATTTTGTAAATGGACGTCTGTTTGTTAATGTATTTTCCTTCTTTTATTTTTAAAATAAATTTTAAAAAAGAAATTAGGAAAACCACACCCTTTACAATAGTATAAAAAATGAAATACTTAGGACTCAATCTAACAAAGGAAATAAAAATCTATATTTTAAAACTACAGTACTCTGAAGAAGGAGTTCAAAGAGGATATCAGAAAATGGAAAGATATCCTTTGCTCATGGATGGGAGGAAACAACATAGTGAAAATGGCCTCACTCCCAAAATTGTTGGGCAAATTTAACACAATCCTGATAAGAATACCACCAGAATATCTCACAGAGCTAGAGAAAATTTTCCTAAAATTCATTTGGAAACAGAAGAAACCTAGAATAGCAAAAGAAATCCTGGGCAACAAAAGCAAGGCAGGATACATGGCAACGCCTGACTTGAAATTGTACTACAAAATTATTGTGATAAAATTAGCATGGTACTGTCAGAAAAACAGGCCTGAGGATTTGTGGAACAGATTAGAAGATACAGTCACAACTACAAACACACTCAGTTACCTTATCTTTGACAAAAATGTGAAACATATTTACTGGAAGAAAGATAGCCTCTTTAATAAT
>NW_004955421.1:9647955-9711504 GCF_000276665.1 Chinchilla lanigera | reverse complement strand
CTCAGATGAAAAAATACAAATGGCACATAAATATATGAAAAAATGTTAAACATCATTGATCATCCAAGAGATGCAAATTAAAACAACACTGAGATTTCACCTCACTCCCAAAAGAATGACTATCTTCAAGAAATCAACCAATAACAAATGTTGGTGGGGCTGTGGGGAAAAGAAACACTTCTGCACTGTTGGTGGGAGTGCAGACTGGTGCAACCACTATGGAAATCAGTATGAAGATTACTCACAAAGGTAGGATTATAGGTCCCATTTGACCCAGCCATTTTCCTTCTGGATATCTTCCTGGAAGAATTTAAAGCATCATACCATAGCAATATATGTGCACCCATGTTTATAGCACCATAACTTATAATAGCTAAATTTTGGAAACAACCCAAATGCCAATCAATTAAGGAATGGATTAAAATTTTTTTTTATACAATAGAATACTGCTCAGCCATAAAGAAGTATATATTTGAGACTTTTATGAGTAAATGGATGTATACTGAGACCATACTCATAAATACATCAAACTCCTAAATACTCATAAATACATCATACTCATAAATACATCAAACTCCCATGTGTAAACATCATATTGTCTATCTGGTGTGACAAAATGAAAGAGTAGGTAAGGTCTAAAATGTACAATAGATAGTATGAAATGGGAAGCAAGTTTTCACAAGGAAAAAGGAACTATAGTGGGGGAAAGGTGGAAGGAAGGAAGGGAAAAGGGAAAAATGCAAGTCAGTTATACTATTACTGCTGCTTAGTTCTTTGAAAAAGAAAGTTTGTTCTAATATCAGTTGGAGGAGATTATATACCCATGTCTTTTACTACTTTAAGGATAACAATACGCAATGTATTAACTGCTGTTATTCTACTTGTATTTTCTTATGAAATTTATCCCCAGTATTTCTTATGTATCAACCTCTTCTTTATATTTACTATTACAATCCACTTCAAGACATTGTCATTCCCTCTTCTAACACCTTAAATCCTCTTTTAACAATCTCTCCATATTCACTTTGACTGATTTTAATCCATTCTTCATAGAGCAAAAGACTCCATCTTCCTGCAATTAAAACTATAAGTATATTTTCATTATAGTTCTGACAAAGCTCAAATCAGTAACCTGGTATACAGAACCCTACATTAACCAATCCCCATCCATGTGTATAGCTATATTTTCATCCCTCTTGCTGCCACACACATAGACACTCTAATTCTCACACTGACTTTATTTTATGTCCTAAATTAATCATGTTCTTTCCTATATCAGGGTCTTCCTTATACATGCTTGTCCCTCTATCTAAATTACCCTTCCTCCTTCTTTCAACTCAGCCAATGCTTACATCTCTTCCACATCACAGGCAAAACATCACTTCCTCAGGGAAGCCTTTTCTAATTCCTATTTCATATATTCAATAAACTACTTTTAGGAGAAACAAGTTAGGTTCCTACATGCCTCTGTCTAATCATGTTTTCATTAACCACTGAGTTTATAATCTTGTCTTATGTGTGTGTTTATTTAAAGATTAATATATACAATATATATTAATATATCATATATATTTATTCAGTCAATGCTAGTGAAATATATATACATATATTTGTATACACATATATACATATATATATATTTCACTAGCATTGACTAAATAAAACTTATCTGACACACTCCATATGGTACGCCACAGCCCTCTTATTCTTAGGAACACTAGGAAACACTTCAGTGCAATTCTTGGGGTCATTTTAAACAGCAAAATAACCAATAAAAAGTACAAAAGTGCCACTAACTCAACTACAAAATGGGTACTTATTTATTGTGTGAGAGCTAAAAGAAGTTAGAGCAAGTCTTGTTCAACTTCAGCTGGGGACATTCAGGTTAGTGAACTCAAATTCTTCCCTACTTATGCAAGCCTGAGAATGAACAGAAAAGTACTATGAGTATTGATTTCAAGGTCACACACAAATTTTTGCAATTAGATCACTTTTCAAGTATAGAATTTGTAACTATGAGAGAGTAACTTTCCTAGTTTAATAACTATTTCCCTTGCTAAGTTGTAAGCTTTATGAAAATAGTATTCTGATCTCTTCTCTTCATTTTAACTCACCATGCCTGACACATTATTGGTAAGCAAGAAATATTTGTCCAGTTAATAAACACATAATTTTATTCTTCCTTAGATGATACAAAACTCTGTTTATAACGGCAATTTCTATATAAGCTATAAAGAAACTAGATGTGCTCAGCAAGGATAGAGGGACTCTGTCTGTCTGTCTGTCTGTCTCTCTCTCTCTCTCTCTCTCTCTCTCTCTCTCTCTCTCTCTCTCTCTCTCTCTCTCTATATATATATATATATATATATATATATATATATATAAGTTTAGCTGAACTTTTGTTTAAAATGAATAGACTTGGATACAAAGTAAAAAGGGATTTCTGTGATGGGACTAAGGAGGAGGAGGAGCTGAGCATGAGTATAAATGAAAGGATGAAAGAGATTGACTAGATATAAAACTGACTCTAGATATAGTAGGTAACAATCCAAAGGGCAGATGTGAAAGCAGAATCCATTAAAATTGTGCCTGGAGCAAAATAGTTCTCACAGAGGGATAAAGGAATGAATTGATAAGCGATTGATGGGTAAGTAGATGAATGACTAATGAAAACAGAAAACTGAGATGATCAATTTTAATAAGCATGATATAACATCATGCAAGTCAAAATGACAATGTCCTAGGCAAATCTCCAGGTCAAATGTGTAGTGGAAAATAGTTTAGGGGGTCAAACAATAACAGAGTGTGATCTTGAATTACTCATATATAATTCAGCTTGTGGAAGCAGGATACAGCATGATTTAAGTAAGACATCAGGTCACTGTCTCATAAATTAAATCTTAAGCAGGTTGCAGTTTTAATAAGAAAATAAGTACTAATCAGGGAAGGAAAGCCAGGGAAAGTCATAGACATACATCCTAGGCTCCTTGGGAGGGCTGTGCCAAAGCTTAGTAAACATGTACTCCCGGTGAACGGGCTTCCAAATACAAAGCAACAAGGTCATCACAAAGCCCACGTCACTGGCTTGGGCTAATATATTACTTAGTTGAATAGGCACCGCCTCACAAACTGCCTAAACTGAGTCTATAGCAGGATTTCAGTGGAAAGGCACTGATAACAAGGAGCTTGACTATTCCCTCACTATTCTGAAATATTCTACTAATTGCATAAAAGACTTTGAAAGACTTAAACTGTACATGCATTTCAACCAAGATTTACTGAACACCCATTAGATATAAAGAACACAGAGGTGCAGAACTGAGGGAAGATCAATGTAAGATATAGCCAATTTTTTTTAAATTTCCTAAGTGATTCCAAATGACTACAAAGGCTGACAAATTTCTAATTAGCATCCACAAGACTACTGCATATTATAAAATAAGTTTAATATAAATTAAAAATCTCTGAGACCTAGAAATGAATGGCAAAAAATGTTTTGACTGAAATCTCAGTCAAAACAAAAGAAACTTCCAGATTTTAAAATTTTCCATGAGGTTCCATTTGGATGCATATGCACTATGTAATCTATATTTTCCATTTCTAGATGATATAGGTAAGCTTAGGTTGCATAGATTGATAATTGCACAGATTGCCACCATAAGCACTGATATTCACAAAGAAAGACAACTGAAAAATTCATGCTGAAAAGCTAGATCTAATTTTTTTCTCACTCTTACCTCAATCTGGAAACCTAACCTCACACATGCTGATTTTGCTCCCCAAAATAACACTGCTAAGGAGAAAACTGAGATCACAAAAAAAGCCTCATGGGTTCTATTCAAGATAATCATCTGAATTCCTTGAGAAGTCCTTCTGTTTCTTCAGTAAAATAATAATCTTTACTTAGAGTCTTTTGGTTTTTAGAGACAGTTCATGGTTTTAAAATTGAATCTAAAGTGTAGTGTTTTAAGACGAGGGAAAGGAAGGGGAACCACAACCCTAACATGTCTAGCCTGATGCAAAATGTGAACAGAATAAATTCTCTCCTCTGAGTTCATATCCCAGTGCTTGTTCATGTATGACACACGCTTTGGCATGGCTATGCACAAACACCTAGACAAACAGTCTTGAACCCCTCACCCAGCCTGATCCTACATGATTACGTGATTCTGACCCGTGGGTGCTACTAGAAGTTTGCAAATCATCTACTTGTGTGATTTCTTTCTGTTCTTGTTGGTAGCACTCTGAAAATTCTCCAGGGTCAATCATTCAGCTTGTTTTCTCCAGCATTTCTCAGATTAACATATTTAGCTTCCTTGCGTACCAAGATACTTCCTGTTGTATTTCCATCACTCTTCCCAAGCTCATTTATCCAGTTACTAATATTCAGGGTATATCTAAAATGTCTGCCAGAACAGCAAGAATCTGTAGAAACAGAGGACCATAATTATGTCCCCACAGCCCCTAAGTACTGAGGAAAGTATGGGCAAAAGCTCCACCACTGGCAGGTACAGCCGTGCTCTGGGTGCCCTCTCTTATGCCTTATTCTTACCACATGCATGCATATTGTCCTGACCTCCAATTTCTTACACTGAAGGTATTCTCTGAGCACTCTTTGTCATTCAGTGGGAAGATCAGAAGCATCAGTGAACAAATGCACCCTTGGAACAGCCCTCAACAAAGAGCTACTAAAAAGCATAAAAATACCCAGCTACTAAAAAGGGTACAAATACCCAATACTCCTTTGCCCACTCGGTACCAGAATTCTGGGGTATATATTTCTTCCTGGCCTCCCTATCCCAGCAGGTAAGCTCCAATAGCCCATGGTAAATCAGACTTCATGAGTACTCTTCTTCATTGGTTGCCTTTCTCTGTACTGATTTCCAGCACCAACCAAATCTCCAATGTTACGCACATTAGCTAGGTGTCCTACAACCAATCCAAACTGTGATGCTAACTTCTCTGACTTAGTCCAGATCCCCCAGGTTAAGGATTTAATGCCACAAAGAGTACACACTCCTGTTAATCATAAGTGGTGGGTCTTTAGGTTGCCCACAATTCTCCCTGGCTTTAACCCAGTTCCCTTGAGTTTAATAAGATGCTAGATGTCCAATAGGCTGAATTTGTGTTCCCCAAAATTGAAAAATGGATTCTGAGAATTAATGGAGGTTAACAGTAGGAAATTTCATTTCATTAAGGGAAAGACAGCTTCCGTCTAAGAGAGATAGGAGAGGACCTGGAAAGTGGGTTACTCACAAACCCACTTCTCAAAGGAAGTTTTATAGAGCAAAATTACAAGGTGGCTACAAATCACAATGTGGGTTGTTATGGTTGATACATTGTGTCAACTTGGGGAGTCTGGAGGTTTGGCTAAGTGACTCAGCAGGAAGCCAGGGTGCTTACTTTGTATACATTCTGAGCCTGTGGAAGAGGAGGGCATGGAGATTATGTGAGAGCTACAAGCCCCTTAGGTGGGGGTAGCCTGTTTACAATGTAAGGCAGGGAAAGAAGCTGCTTGGCGGCATTCTGCACATTTGCTCTGGCTGCTTTGCTGTTTGGCTGTCATTCCCCCCTTTGCTCTCGCTTTTCTGTCTTCTGCCTTGGAGCCAACCAAGTATGGAGTAAAACCTCCACAAACTGTGAGCCAAATAAACCTTTCCTTCCTTCATTTTGGGCATTGGGTATTTTGTCTCAGCAATGAGAGAAAAGTAATCAAGACATGGGTACAAGTTGGAACTATGGTCAACCAATAAGATTACACAAGTTGGAACTTTTGGTTAACCAAACTATGGTCAACCAATAAGATTACAAGTACAGATCTTTAGGTAACAAAGGAAAAAAACTTAGGTTTACTTAAGTTGTTTTATAATAAAATATATAGTGCAGCAACAAGCAGATGGAAGACATGCACAGGATAAGGTGTGGAGGTATTACAGACAACTAAATTATGTAGAAATATTATAAGCAGTCAGACAGGGCTAGGACCTCAAAGAAGTCAGTGCAGAAAATAAGAATGCATTACAATGGTGAGTAGAGTTGCATTTATTGAAGGCCAGGCCTCAAGACAAAGATGGAATGACTACACCTACATAATTCCCAGAGGGATGAACAATAATGATTGATATTCGAAAAACAGGTATCACCTGGGTGAGGAACCAAGACCTCCTTGACTATCCCTTCCAGGAAAGGTCCTTTTTCTTTCCATGTGAATTGCTTCCTTATTAGGTCAATATTACCTAAAGAACTGTACTTGTAATCTTATTGGTTGACCATCGTTTTTTTCCAACTTGTACCCACCTTGTGATTTTGTAGCCACCTTGTAATTTTGCTCTATAAAACTTCCTTTGAGAAGTGTGTTTGTGAGTACCACTTTCCAGGTCTTCTCCTGTCTCTCTTAGGCAGAAGCTGTCTTTTCCTTAATGAAATGAAATTTCCTACTCTTAACTCCATTATTCCTCAGAATTCATTCTTCAGTTTTGGGGAACACAAATTCAGCATATCAGACATCTAGCAGGTTGAGAGTTATAATATTTCCCCTATGTAACTTAGAGGTCATATATCATTCCTATGACATTGGAAGGGGGAGGAAAAGCACCCAGCTCTCATAACCTTCTGCGGGCCCAAGATCCTCCCAGCACCTCAGTGTGTTCATCAGCCCAGGAGCTCAGCAGATCTCACTGTTCTAGAGTTCTATTAAAATTTAATCTCTAGCCCCTCCTCCCTACTCCCCACCTTTGTACTTCCTAGAGGCTAGTGGATGGGGCTCAAAGTCCTAACTCTTGAATCACAAGGCCTTTCTGGGGACCTCTGAAGCTATCTAGAGGCCACACCCTAAAGCATCATTAGCATAAACTCTTGTGCGATCTTTATGAATAACAAAAGACACTCCCATCACTGCTGAAATCTAATTGCCAACAGAACAGTGTGAAGAGGTGTGACCTTTGAAAGATGCTTGAGTGTGAAAACACCACTCTCACAAATGAATAAAGGTCGTTTAGGAGAGCAACAGCCCTTTGTGTTGCTCTTGGTCTTTCTCCAGGTGATGTGTTTTCCCATGGTGTGACTCAGGAAGAAGCCCTTCAGATGTGGCCCATCAAGCTTGGACTGCCCGGCCTCAAACATCCTAAACCTAATAAACTTATGTCCCTTATAATATA
Organism: Chinchilla lanigera; assembly: GCF_000276665.1. Taxonomy (NCBI): domain Eukaryota; kingdom Metazoa; phylum Chordata; class Mammalia; order Rodentia; family Chinchillidae; genus Chinchilla; species Chinchilla lanigera. The sequence goes on along the minus strand of NW_004955421.1, from coordinate 9,704,347 downwards.
TCTAGTGTGTGGCATTTGTTATAGAAGCAGAAAATGGACTGGGACACACAGGAAATCCAAACAGTTTTAGAAGCTTCTTGCTAAGGACCTGGAACGAAGGCCAAATTGAGGTAGGATAGAAGAAATAAAACTGGGTAGAGAGAAAACAAGGAAATCAAGGTTTGAAAAAAAAAAATGCACTTTAAGGAAAAACTGCAGCTTTAGAACACAAGAGTGGTTTATTTACTTTTTTCCTTCTCTCAAAACAGCAAACCTGGGCTACTCCCTTCCAGCTGTAACCAGGTGTGCCCACTCCCTTTTCCTGGCAACTGCATGTTTCACGATGTCCCACAGGAATAGACACTTATCTCACTAGGGAAGAGCCATCCTCTCCCACCCACTAAGACTAAGACTATAGATTGTGGAATTCCACAGATTTCTACCTCATAAAACACTTAAAAGATTCCCAGTTACCAGTTGTATTGTTTGCCACATTTTTTTGAGCACCCACACACTGGACTTGAGGGTGTCCTATATCTACCTCTAATAAATCCTCCTCACACCTCTTTTATTGATTTATCCTGAAAATCTTTTTCCAGGATAGGATTCAGAAAAAGTGCAATACTTCTGTTAAAGGGGTGGGGTAAGCTCATTATTTTATCCTCAGGGACACCCAGACCCAGCCAGTGAGAAAATCTATTATACCACATTTTTCTTCACCATTTCACTTCCCTGGTCCCCACTGGTATTCTCTTTACCTCTCAAATAAATTACTGGCATCTGATCCTGTCTCAGATTTTGCATCCGGGGAACCCAGAAGTAATAGGTAACTTCGGTAAGTGTGAAAACCTTGCCGTAGAAGAGTCAATATAGAGTATTCAGTGACACTCCAAAGATCAAGTGAAAATGCCCATGGGGGAGGGAACAAGATTTCCACAGAACCTTTTTTGTTTTCAGAAGCCTTGTAAATTGTCTTGTAAACCATAACATTAAATGAACATTCTTTAGAGTACTGAAAGCAAAGGTTCCAGAGAGAACAAACCTTGAGCTCAAATTTAAAAAGAACAGAAAGATCTAATGAGCAGCACTAATTAAATTTTTTTCTAGATGGTATTATAAAGGAAAAATTAAAGCATAGGCTTAGGGCAAATACAAGCAGATGCTGATTAACCCTCATACACCTCCAGTCACCTCTAATAATACTATTATAAATAACTAAATTATGTATGAATATTATAGGCAGACAGGGCTCGGCTCTCAAGGGAGTCAGTGAAGAAGATGAAAACACTTCAAAACTGTGGCTGGAGGTGCATCTGAACAAGATTAAAATCACAATGACTACATTTACGTACTTCCCTAAGGGATATAAATGGTAGTTTGAGATTGTTGATACCATCCTTCTGAAATTTCCCATAAAAATAAGCCATTATCTCACTAGGGTGGGCCATCCTCCCCCACCTACTAAGATTAAGACTAAAACCAAGACCAAGACATAGACCACACATTATCAATCAAGACTGATGATGTCATCCATATACACTTTCTATGTGACCTGCTTTCCATTTGATCAATATTGCCTAAGTGATTATACTTGTAATCTTATTGGTTGATCATAATTTTTTTGTCTTTTTGAGACAAGGTCTCACTATGCAGTTTAGGCTGGCCTTCAGCTTATTTTGTAGCCCATGCTGGCCTCAAACTTGCAACAATCCTCCTGCCTCAGCCTCCTGAGTGCTAGGATCACAGGCGTGCACCACCATGCCAGGCAGGTTGATCATAATTTTGTCCCACCTTGTACCTATCTCGTGAGTTTGCACTATGAAACTTCCTTTGAGAAGTGGGCTCATTGGAAACCGACTTCCTGGTCCCCTCCTGTCTCTCTTAGGCAAAAGCTCTTTCCCTTTATAAATATTTCCCATTCTTAACCTCCACTGTTTCTGAAAATTCATTCTTTGATCACGGGAACATGAATTCAGCATATTGGACATCTAGCAGGTTGAGAGTTATAATCTTTCCCTTATATCATTTAGAGGTCCTATATCATTTCCATATCAATACTACTATCTTATTAAATGGGTCACAAGTATTCTGTTGCTGATAATTAGGTTTGTGTCACAACTGTAATGGATTATTGATTGCCTGTTAAAGAACTTCATAGCTCCTCAGGCTTAGAATCCATTAATGAAGTTTGGAGCTGATAAAGTTGAGTTTAATTACATATTATATGTCTTGTTAGATGTTCAACTTATATTTGTTTCATTTTTTAGTCTTTTGGTCAGGTGAAATTTTATTTTAAACCTTCATGAACAAATATTGTACTGTACTTTACAGTACTATACTTTATTCTTAAGAAGCCATGGGTATCAATGAAAACTTGACTTAGAATAAAGTAGCACATTCTTTGTTATATTTCATTATTTTATACAGTGCTAAAGCTGCCTTTGTGCCTGACTGAATTCAGTGCATGGTCTATGATCTAAGCAGATACCTTTTTCCTTGTTCCCAACTATAGCCTTTGCCCCGTACACTGCTCTACCTAAGAGGACAGTAGGTATCACCCCTCTGGATAAGGTGCTGATGCGTGAATGCAGCAGTAGGAAGACTGGTCATAGGGGAGCATTAACCAATTCAGACAGAGATAGAAAAACAAATCATTCCATTAGTTTACTACTTTTCACTTACTCTGGGTTTTCTTGGATCCCAGAAGCAAAACCGGAGACAGGATCAGAAATGTGTCTCTGTTTGAAGTACTTTATTGAGGTCTCTTTTGATGGGTCAGTGGGCTTGATGTGAAGCATCAAATAGTATGTGAAATATATTTATATAGAAAGATATCACCAGACATTACCATTATTCATAACAAGAGAAACAGCAGCTTCTATTTTGAGCTTCATGCTCCCTAGTTCTCAAAATCGAGATCAAGTTAATATAGATAACACAATTGGGGCTGTGGGACCACTTCTCCTGAACTTGTACAATGCCCCAGGACTAACCCCCTTCCATTACTCTAAGTGAGGCTGAAATAAGAACAGCAAAGATAGAGGAAATTTGTAAAGCTCCAGCCCAGGACATATGCATGTTAGATACATTGGCATGCCCTACATCTTTATTTGAAGTTAACAGTTCATACATGTGGGCTGCATGTAGGATGTATATCATGCCTATTACAATGAAGTGAGTTATGGTAAAGGTCATGCACAGCAGATACAATTGAGATGAGTCAGTACCCTGTCAATCATATTGTCAACCATATCCTGAAAGACACACTGAGAGGTGCCCTAGATCAAGGGAACATTTTTTCAAATCTCAAAACCAAATTTACCTCTGTTCCTTTTCTCCCTGCCACCTCGTGTCACTTCTTTCCCAGCTTGTGCCCCTTTTTTCATTTCTGTGGACACAAACCCACTTGCTCTGAGCATGCCTTCCCCCACTAACTACAATAAATGTAGCCGCTCTTGTGTTGTTGTTACCATCATGTGTATAACTTGCAGTTCTCAGCTTGTCATCCACAAGAGCCTGGCACCCGTCTCCTGGGAGCCCGTCATCCACTGTACATTATGAGCTTGGCGAGCTTAGCGAGGGGTCAGCCAGAAACACTGGCCAGGAGTGAAGGTAAGCCCCTTTTCAGGGAGATTTTTTTCTCAAGGAGATTTTTTTCAGAGGGAGATTTTAGACTTCTTTTTTTCTCTTTCCCCTTTTCTCATGTTCTTAGTCACTCACTGTGGGCACAGGACAGTTAATCACCGTTTAGGGTATCTGCCATGGTTAAGGAATAGCCCATGAAAGAATAACCTGGTTGTGGAGTGAAGAATTTTAGTCTTTGCCAAGAACAAGAAAACTGCTACACATCAGTCAGGTTTATGTAGGTGTGACCTCTCCGTTGCCATGAACCTCAGCAGCTTGGGGATTTCTTTTCAGTACTAGTTTCCTGGAGAATGAGTGCTCATACAGAAGCACCAAAGACTGTGAGGCATTTGCTCCTCTGACTAGAAATGGGGAGAGGCGTCAGGAGCACTCTTCAGAATATGTAGCGGGCTCACTAGGTATCCTTTTAGGCCACCATCAGTATTATGCCCTATCCCTGCAAAAGGGGGACCCTATCTTGCTCATGCAGGAAAACACAAAACAAGGATGTCTCCCTGTCCAGTGTCTTGAGAAAAGTTGCTCATGCAACTGACATGTGAAACTCCAATCCTGAGACAGAGTGAAGAGGTCCAGTCTCCAGGAGAAAGCAATCTCCAAAAGCACACACACTGGGTCCAAAACACCTTAGCCTAGGGGAGGGCCTCTTAACTGTTTGCTTGATCTTTCTCTTATTTATTTATTTATTTATTGTTTTTTCTCTGGTACTGGGAATTGAACTCATGTCCTTGCACTTGCCAGGCAGGTGCTGTGCCACTGAGCTAAACCTCCAGCCCCTTGATCTTTCTCTTAAAACCAAAGGCATAAAGTTGGTCTGCCTGATACCCTGGCTCCCCATCTTATGGGCTGGTAACATGTCCTAAGCTAGTGATGACCAACTTTTTAGAGCTTTCAATGATATAAACACCCCGCTGCAGCATCTGTGCAGCAAGTTCACCACCACATTCCTAAGCCACGCATATTCAAGTGGCCACTCAGGTAGTAGCTGATGCTATTCATGGAACCTGGTGGAGTGTATAAATTCTTACTGGGTAGGAGCCTACAGTTATTTTCCTTTCTTCTCTATCCCTAAGAAAACCAGTCTTATCCCATTTTCTCACTCAGGCCTTCATTTGTTGGAATACTCAAATCCTTTACCTTTTTAAAAATATTAGCTAGCAAGGGAAGACACAAAATTGGAGCATAGGGGACTATCCTAGTGCCCCTCTGGAGGACAGATAGCATTGCCTTTGTGTTTTAAAGGTGTACAGGTTCACAGCAGAAGGGCTATTCCAACCCCTCTCTTCAATCAGCTGCAACTCTCCTGAGTCCTAGGCTATCTCTTCCTGGTCCATAGATATCTCTTCCTGGTGTGACTTCTCTAATAATGGCTCCTTTCTTCTCTCCATCATACTTTGTTCCAGTATTATTATGATAATTTTGGCCTCCAGTTTATTTCCCTCTCTAAAATGATGTGCAACCTATGATTTTAATTGGCCTTACTATGAAGCTTTCATTTACCAGGAAACTCATATATTTTTTTGTGGTGTGAGCTAGTAAAAACACAAGGGAATTGGGGACAGAGGAAGGATGAGGGTACTATACAAAGGTTTAGATGTTAAAGCTAGGTCCCTCTTGGGATACCAATAGCAATGGAGTACAAAATCCCACCTCTTTTAGGCTAATATCAACTCAGATGGCCTTCCCAGTGTGTTGACTGCTTTCCCTAGGGACAGAGCCTAATCCTAGGTCTTAGACTGACTTTTACTGAATTCCTCATCCATTAGAATTTTCTAAACTAAAATTAGAAGTAAGTACTCTCTACATGCCCTGCAATCACTGGGGAAAAAGTTATAGAGAACCAGAGGCTCCATTGCTTAGATAGTGGCTCATGTCTGAAGACTATTTGTCAAATTTCTGACTTCTGTCAACCAGGGTCCCTAAGAGGTACCTATGCAAGAAAATTTGTCAAGGTTTTACTGAGTTCTTTCAGGGGAGAAACACTTACTCCCCCTCCTTATCCAAGTATACTGCGATGTTAGGTTGTTTTATAAATGTCTCGATGCATCCAGCCAGTATAGCATCCCAGTTCCAGACTCCCTTGCTGGAAGATGGGTTGTGGCTAACGGGACAGGTACAAAAGTTTAAAGGAAGTGCTACTAGTACCCAAACTAGACCAGAGACTTTGGCATCTGAATCCCAAGGAGTTCAGCTTTATCAGAGGACACTCTGGTGGGGGCTGAACAGGTCAGGGAGTAACTCAGAGGTTTCCTGGTAAGGTCCCCATGTGGGGAGAGACCTAGGAGGGTGATTTGTAAGTTTCATAAGACCTAATCCCAAGGATCTCAGCCTTACCAGGATGACCTGAGGGCAGAACAGTTCAAGAACCAACCCAAAGGACATTCTGTAAGGTTCCTACAACCTAATTTTTACTCCTACTGCATATAGACCCACCATGGGAAATATCTTATCTATTCTACCTGACTCCTTACTTGGATGCCGTCTCAGGCATGGAGAAAAATTTGACCCCCAGTCCCTCAAGAAAGAACATTTTATATTTCTGTGTAATAAGACATAGCCTATATACCTACTTGGAAAGAAAAAGGGATAGCCACCATTTGGCTGTCTAAAACATAACACCATAATTTAAATAGATCTTTTTTGTAAGAGACAGGGAAAATTATCTGAGGTGCCTTATGCTCAAGGCTTCATGACTCTACTAAAAGCCTGACATTTGCTTTAGAACTGATTCTTCCTCAAGAGCTGATGCTGTTGAGGACTCCTCTTGTCAGCCTGTTCTCTTCCCAGGCCACCTCCATACCAACCTGCACAGTCAGTACCCCTGGGAGACAAAGACAACCTCCTACACCCACCCCATACTAGGTACAGGTCTGTCCACCATAAAAACCTGAACTCAGGGAATTCAATATCTAAGCTTGTGACCATTCAATCCCTTTGAGAAGTGGCAGGTGCAGATGATACCATCTAAGTTCAGGTCCTTCTTTTCAGTGATGGAATATTCAGTATTTCAAAGAGAAACTGGGTAAATTTTCCGAGGACCCTGAAAAGTTTGCTGACAATGGCTTTTAATCTGACCTGGATTGGTAAGATAAGGCACACCAATTTAAACCCGAAGTGTAGAGAAGGCCAAATGATCCTGGGGCAGTATTTTATGAGGCAGTCAGCCCCAGACATCAGGAAAAAACTGCAGAAACTCCAACAGGACCCATAAGGGATAACTCAATCGATCAATGTGGTTTACATGATCTTTAATAACAATGATGAGTAAGAGTAAAAGTGGGAGTTGAGTAAGAAAAAAGGCAGGATAAGGCTATGCTAGCCCTAATGGATAAGGCTCATGATCAAACCTGTGACACCAAGGAGAATCAAAAGAGTGATGGAGACAAGTCTGAGTGTTTCAAGTGTATGTGACCAGGGCACTGGGCGAAGGAGTACCCTCTCAAGCTGTCAAGTCCTTGTAAGGACAGTTTGGATGGAAATGAGGACCTTGGCATTGTAGGAGGGACAATCTTTGTTCCCCGAAAGGAGCGAGATCATCCACTCCCATGGTAACCAGGGGAGAATGCCTGGACAGTAAATGACAGTGCCTGAGGTAGCCTGTGTGACCCCTATGCAAGGACAGTCCATCACCTCACAGGAGCCTCAGGTAACTCTAGATATAGAGGCAAATAAATTACCTTCCTTTGTGATACTAGGGCATCTTACTCAATTCTAATATCTCATCGGGGTGAGTTATCATCCCATTCCTCAGTTGTGGGCCTTGAAGGAATTAACTGATCAGCTTTTATTTACCCCTACTCTGAACTGCCAATTTGAAACATTTCCTTTTCCAAGATGTCTTCATTGTGGTATGAGAATGTCCCAATTAATAACTGGAAGAGATGTACTCTTCCTGTGCAGGGCCACTCTGCTATTCAAACCCCTGGCATCCTGTTTTCTAGTTGCTAGGGACCTGGCCAGCTTGACCTCAATGAGCCAATATCTCTGCTTGGAGTCGATCCCCAAGCATGGTATGATAGCACCCTGCAATGGGCTGTCAAGGACACTCTAGTAATAATTTAGATAATTCATCCTCACAGAAGGCAGTATTACCTTGAAAGGGATGCTAGGCAGGGGCTAAAGCCCATTATTGATAAATTTTTGGCTACAGGATTGCTGGTGCCATACCTGTCCCCATGCAATGCACTCATTTTACCAGTAGTTAAGCCATCAGGAGAATATTGCCTAGTATAAGATTTCAGAATCAGTAGTGAGGGTGTAGTACCTATTCAGTCCTTAGTAGCAGACTCATACACCCTCCTTACATAGATCCCAGGAGACATAATCAGTTGCCTATCCTCGCTCAAAGATGCCTTCTTTTCTCTCTCTGTAAACCTTAGTTCTCAAAACTTATTTGCCTCTGAATGGGATGATCCCCAAACAGGGCGTTGCCCACAGTGTGTACTTGAACTGTTTTGCCTCAGAGTTTTAGACATTGCTCCCACTTGTTTTTGCAGGGCCCTAACTAGACACCATAGAAACTTAAGTTTAAAAAGGGAAGCATATTACAGCACACAGCTCACTTCCTTATTTGTAGTCACACCAAGGAGTTATCTGATCAAAACATCATTAAGACACTCATTTTTTTTTTAACAAAAATAGGTCACAATGTATCCCAATATATGGGTCAGATTTCAACAAAAAGTGACCTATCTAGGGTATGTTTAAACACCAAAACAGAGACAACTGTCCTCAAGGAGAACAGGGGCAATTCACCACCTGAGTCCTCTGGAATCTACACAGCAGCTGAGGGTTTTCTTGGGAATGACCAGCTTCTGCTGTGTATGGATACCCTATTTTGGAATGATATCCAAACTCTTGTATAAGGAACCCCAAAATGGACAGCAGCTGTTCCAGAGTCCTTCCAGGCCCTAAAATAGGCCTTGGTGTAAGCCCTGGTATTAGGAATCCCAGACCTGAAAAAGCCTTTTTCTCTCTTCATGGCTGAAAAACACTGTGTAGCCACTGCATTACTAACCTAGCATCTGGGACCAAAAAACTGGCCAGTTGCCTACTTTTCCAAACAGATAAATATGGTGAGACAGGGCAGACCCAGTTGCCTGTAAGCAACAAGCACTATGGCACACTTAGTCTAGGAAGCCTCTAAGATAATACTGGGTTCATAGCTCCCAGCGCTAAATCCAAACCAGGCAATTAAAACTCAAAGGAAATTTGTAGATGACTGGAGAAAGGCTCACCAAATAACAGGCCACCCTTATCTAAAACACCGACATCTCTTTTTCAATCTTGCACAGTTCTAAACTCAGTTACCCTCCTCCAAACTAACCAACTGGTAGAACATGAATGTAAAGAAACCATTGCCCAAAATTATGACAGCCATCCTAATCCCAGGGACCAGCCATTGTCAGGGATACTTAGTAGAGGGTTTACTGGTGGCAGCAATTTCATAAAGGATGGCATTAGGAGGGTAGGATATGCGACAGTCATTCCAAGCCAGGCCACTGATGCAAGAGGACTCCTTCCTGGAACTTTTGTCCAAAAGGCAGAATTTACTGCCCTCACTCAGGCTCTCAAATTTGCTCAGAGCAAGAGGGTCATATATATACTGACTCTGCCTTTCTGGTCTTACACATGTACACAGCCAATAAAGGGGACTTTGGGCTAGCTGCCAGTCACAAATAAAACATGGACTAGAGATCCTTAACCTTTTAAGCAGTAAATCTCCCAAGCAAAGGTAACAATTATTCATTGCTGGGGAATCAAGCCTCCTTGGACTCTGCCTCCCAAGGTAAATTCAAGGCAGATTTGGCTGCCAAATAGGCTCCCCTCCCAAATGATCCCAGCCCATCAATAGCTCTCCCTGTGATACCATTACAAGATTTTAGTTTAGAGCCAGGGAACTCTGCAGAAGAGCTTCAAATGATTCTTGATGAAGCAGGAGTCCAAAAGGGCCAATGGAGGTACGTGGGACCCTAGTTGTTCTTACCACAGTGAGAAGAGTAGAAAGTCATTAAGGTCCTATGTGACACCTTCCACCTAAGGCAGGACATTACCATTTCTATGACATATAGGCTCTTTATAGGACAGTGCAATGCTATGCAGTTCAGGTTGGTCTTGAACTCACTATGTAGCCCAAACATGTGGTGGGTCCTCTGTCTCAGCCACTCCAGTGTTGGGGTTATAGGTGTGTGCCACCATGCCTGGCCTCCTCTATTTTTTAAGGGAGGCTGAAATAAAAATAATAATGATCCAGGAAATTCCTAATGGTGTGAGTCAGGGTGCTCACACATTAAATACCTTGGCATGACCTACAATGATCTTTTCTCACTTAAAATTCATTAATCGTTCATACACATGGGCTTATATTATGCATGTTATTATAAGAGAAAGGTCATACCCGGTAAATACAATTGAGATGACTGAGCACCTTGTCAGTCACATTGTCAATCATATCCTGAAAGACTCAATGAGAGGTACTATGGGCCGGGGGCACATTGTTCAACTCTCAAAGCCTAACTTATCTCCATTCTTTCTTCCCACCACACTGTACCACTTCTTTTCTCACTTGCACCACTTTTTTCATTTCTCCTGGCACAAACCCACTTGCTCTGAGTATACCTTCCCCCATTAACTTCAGTAAATGTAGCTGCTCTTTTTTCTATATCATCATGTGTATAATTTACAGTTTTTTGTAATCATGCACAAGAATCTGGACTCTACCTCTTGGGAACCCATCGTGTACTCTGTCAAAGTCCTTTCCTCTATTAATTGTTCCTGGATCACACACACAAAACTTCCCTGTCCTCTACATTAAGCACTTTTAATTTATTTCTACTGTTCATTTGGGAGTGGACAATGCAGTTCACAAAAGGTAGGTTTCTTGGGGACAAGGCTGACTTTCAACTCTAAGCCTCCCACCAGAGCCAATTACATTGCTCCATCTTGGGTGCCGAGGTGCCATTTTATCTGAAGGGAAAGCAAATACTGAGTGCATAGAATTCTCTTTTTTGGAACAAAGTGGGGAAGTAGAAATCCCCCTGGTACAGAGAAAATATCAACAGAGAAATATTTAAAATGGAAAAATGTGAGATATCCCACAATCTTGAAGAACTTCACTGGTAAAATCCTAATGGCTGGTTTTAGGTGCTTCCAGAAAATACCTCTCCTTAAAGAATATTTCCCAAGCCAAAGACAAAAAGCAAAAGCCTGAAAAAAAAAAAATCTAATCAAAGTTTGACTGCAGAAGAAAGCTGTAGTGTAATCTATGATGTTCGCTTATCTGAAAAAAGAGGATGTCAGGAGAAGTGGGGAAAGTCTGCACGGAATATAAAGAAGGCAGGTCCAGAAAGTTCTAGGCAGTGTTCATTCAGGCCTGAGGAGAGAGGTGGCCTTGTCAGTGTGTTCTCACAGAGCCACATCTACACCAGGAAGGGCAAACTCTAAAACTATCACAGGAGGGAAAAATCAGGAAACTATGAAGTCTGTTACATAAATTGTGGCCCATAAATTAACATTTTTCTGAAGTTCAATAATTGAAAACTTGCAAACTTTGCTTTCAATATCAAAAAAGTAAACAAAAGCCACCTTTTTTATTATTCCAAAAGATAAAGTTAATAGGGTGTTCTCCTAAAATATCAGATGGAGAAATCTCCACTACCATACCTAAGCAAGATAATCCCCCGGGAGCTTTTTTCTTTTGAATGTAGGGTTAAAAGCAACTTGGGGGTGTAATTTGACTTCCCACATTAGAGGTGCTTCCCGAAGTGGTGTATTTTAAGATGGTTCTTTTCTTAACTAACTCTCTGAACTTTACTAAATGTAATTTTCTCCAAGCTCCCTCTTTCTGGCTAGTTATTATAAAAGCACTTTCCTGGTGGCAGTTGGTGCACACGTAATTACACATTTATGGTCTTGTCTCCACCTCACTGTAATTTCCATGAGGGCAACGTCTTTTTATAGGATCACCAACAGTCTCAGTTTGGTGGGAATGAGAGGTTATGGGGAGATGTTGTTGGATGCAAGTCTTTTAATGCTAACACTAGAAAAGTCCTGGGAAAATAAAGCAAAAATACCCAAAACAACTTGACTGTACAGTGCTGATTTTAGTGTACCTACCGCAGTGTCTATAAGTTTGAAAACATGATTCAGATGATTTTGAACATCAAATGAACCATTGGACCAATTCAGTTTCTTTCCTGTAGTGATGACCAAGCATTCATTTTCATTTTGAACTACACAAAGGATGAATTACATTTACTTTCTTTTCTTTTTTTTTTTTTTTTTTACATTTACTTTCTTTTCTCTATTACAAAAATAAGAAAAAGAAAAATGGGGGAAAGCACAAGGTGTACTTGTTTGCATACTGTATTATAACTGCAATAAAATACATAGCCCAGCATTGAAGGAGAACCAGAAAGTACTTATTTGGTTTTATAGTAGACAGAGTCATGATTTTCTGTTATGGGGGGATTTTTACATAAAAAATTATTCTTAGTAATTTTCAAGTTGATTTAATGCTGATTATTTTACATTCCAAGCATGTCTTACTTTCTGTCTGAAACCTTCTGAAGAGAAATAATTTTTCTTCTCCAAATTCTTTTACAAGTATTGCCCAAGACACTCATTTATCATATACCATTTTAGTGAGTTACAGTTCCCCCCTGCCCTTCTTTGTGTCCTAACTGTCTAGACTCAACACTCCTGGGGGACAGGCATTATGGTTTTTATTACCTGAGGGTCTCCTTCAGTGCCTTCTAACCTGTGTGCCAAACTGCCCCCATCTGACCCTTTGCAGCCCACTTGGGGAACCCTGCACTGTACAATTCAGGAAACTGCAGTTCACAGCTGTGATCCTGCCATCCTGCAAAACTCAGACCTTCTCCAGAGTATAAAGAAATCCTCATGAAAATGGCTGGGCCATTCTTTCTCCATAATCCCCTCCTTTAAAAGACTTTATTGGCCCCACGACAGTCATTGTGAATACAGTCTCTGTAAATCAGTCAGCCAGAGGTGTGCAGAGCGGAAAGGATACTACACACCAGCCCTACCACACACCAGCCCTGCCACAATTTGCTTCTCCTCTCTGCCCAGAAGCAGGAGACAGGTAGAGTTTCTAAGCAAGGAGAAGAAAAGTAAGATGCAACCTGGGGAGAAAGCAGCATGAATGATCAAAGAAATGGGATGCCATGTCTGAGTGAATGGCAATGTTAATATTTAAGCTAACAAAGTTCCAAAGTTAACCTAAGACTTCAAAAGATGAAAGTGAAATTTTAGAGATGTTTGAAAACACCTGCTTTGTTTGCTTGATTTGGTTTGGTGTTTCACTTTATGAGAGGGGTGCATAGATCTCGTGTAAACTTTCAGAGAGCAGACCAACCATGGCAGAGACATTTCTTACACCAGTATGACTTCTGCACTGGAGCTTAACATCTCTGGACAGATTTAACAGATTTGAATGAGAAAGTAGATAAACTTTTCTCCAAAGACACATATATTTTAAATCACCAAGGAAAGAATCTGAAGCAGGAGCAATCTAAAGGCAGATAAGGAGAGAGAACATCTCATACCTTTTAATTTTCTTTTTTGAGAAGAACAGGAAAATTCCTCCCTCCAGAGTAGTCCACCCAGGCTAACAACATTATGAGTGTTGTAAAAAGTTAAATGAAGGAGAAAAAAAAAAAGGAGGGCTTAAAATGCTTTGTAGATGGCCCTTCTTACCCTCAAATTTAAATGTGTATTGTGTATTTTCAGTTTGCTGTACTTCATTTATTTTCTTGTATTTTTCTCCCTTCACGTCTAACTTCATTGTGCTTGTTTTGTGTGAATACTGAATGCAGGAAAACAAAGGCTGAATTGCCATGCCAGAGACTGAGCACACCTCAGGTACAATGGAATACTAGCCTGCGCAACCCTCATTTGTTCAGACATCTCATCATTTTATTCTACCACTCTGCGCAATTCTTCTCCTGCTCTTTATGACCCCACACTATTATCTTTATAACGTTATGTAATTAATACTTTCAAACAAATCTTTCTTCACTACCCTGCTCTTGTAATTCCCTAAAAAGTTTCTGGCTTATTCCTCAATCTTAGCCAAATTAATACACTCTGAAAACAAAGTCATATGCAGAGGGTAGGAACAGTTAACGGTTACATCCTCAATACAAGAAATAAGAGAGGAGGCAGTTCTATCCCATTATATGACTGGATGTTATTCATGGTATCTCAGCATTGATGTGTTGCTAAAAGTTTCTAAACCCAAATCCTTCATAAAATTGAATTCCTTTTGCAACACAGCATGTTCCCTAATTAGATAATGTTTTTTTGGTACAAAGTAGAAGTGTTTTGTGTTTATATTTTTATTTTATCTGTATGGCAACTATAGTGAGAGTTGTAGTGATGAAAGTGGATCCTATCTAGAACATTCTGTTTCTCTGGGGTTTCCTCTGCTTCTATCACAATCCTCTCTGTCATTCAATACTCGCCCAGTTCCACCACCACCATCAGGGAGGTACCCCCTGCACACACACACAAGGTTCTAGTAGTCTGTGAGTCTCAGATTTGCTACCTCCTAGGGATTCATTATGCTCAGGGAAAGAGACTCTGATTTCCTCATGTGAGGCAAAGAGAAGTACAGAAAATACCCCTGACCAGGGACTCCTGGAAAATCTTGGTTCTAGTATTTCTAGATTTAAATGGGTATGAAATTTTTAGTAGAAGACCTAGACATTGTATTAGTCTAGGTTCTCCAGAGAAACAAAACCGATTGTGTGTGTGTGTGTGTGTGTGTGTGTGTGTGTGTGTGTTCATCCATGTCTGTCTGTCTGTCTGTCTGTCTATAAAGAGGAAAAGAGAGAATGAGAGATTATAAAATATACATGAAGAGGCTGAGAAGTCCCATAATTTATCACTTGCAAGCTACAAATCCAAGCAAGTAAATGGTATATGTTCTAGTCAAAAGACAATAGAAGAACAATGTCCCGGTACAGTCAGCCAGAGAGAAAATTCTCCCTTTCTCTACATTTTGTTCTACTTAAGTCTTCAGTGAACTAGGTGATGCCATTCATTCTGGGGAGGGCAATATGTTATACTCAGTCTATCAATTCAAATAGCCTTATCCAGAAAAACCCTGTTATGATTTGTGTCTAGATGTCCCCACAAAGCCTCATGCAGTCTTAGGGCTTTTTCAGAGGTGGCTGAATCTAGAGTGTATGATGCTGGGATGAAAAGTGTATGATTAGCAAATCAGTCCACTGATTGGTTTGGCATAGTTCTGGCTAGGATTAAGGATGTGTCACATCCACCTTAAGGTGGGTAGACTGTATGCAATGCAAGGGGCAGACAGAGTGTTGTCTCTCTGCCTTGCTGCTTTTGCTATCTTGTGGGAACCATGAACTATTTTTCCTCTGCAATCCCCCCTGCCAAGTCACCCTGCCTTGGAGCCAGCTGATGATGGCTCCACAAAACCTCCAAAAATTGTGAGCTCAATAAACTCTCCCTCCTTTAACTTTGGGCATTAGGTATTTTGTCTCAGCAATGAGAGAAAAGTAACTAAGGCAACACTTATAAACATGCCCAGAAATAAAATTTAATCAGGTACCTAACTAAGTACTTCTGGATTCTATCATGTTGACACATACAATTTGCCATCACAGCCTCTATTTGGTTCCATCTCCTGGCAAAGGAAAAGTCAGATTAGATAAAAATTTTCCAAGGTATACTAGCTGTTCCTGGAGAATGACTAGTATTAAATTGCTGTTTAAAAAGTAAGAATTTCTGTGGTGCTCCATGCCTGTAATCCCAGCACTTAAGAGGCTGAGGCAAGAGGATCACTTCAAGTTCTAGGCCAGCCTGTTTTACATAGTGAATTCAAAGCCATCCTGGAACATACATAATGAGACATTGTCTCAAAAAAACCTAATGAGCTCATAAAAGTAAGAATTTCTTAGAATATCTGCAAATTAAAATTAAAAATTTCCATGAGAAGCATATAATACATATCATATGTTCAGCATATTTGACCATTATATTAGTTAGGGCTCTCCAGAGAAAGAGAATCAATATGAAATGTGTATATAATTATAAAAAAAAGGATTTGCTAGGTAGGCTTATAGGATCAGAGCTAAGGAGACCCAGGGGCTGTCTACAGACTCAGAGGTGGAAGAATCCATGGCCATCCGTGCCCAGGAGAGCCAGAGAGCCCAGTAGCACTTGAAGCCTGAAGTTCTGGAAGCTCAGTGTAGTCACTAGGGTGAGTCTGTGTCAGAAGGCAGAAGAGTCTGCATTGAGAGACGGACAAAACTGGAGACCAATATCCAAAGTCAATGTCAAAGCCCAGAACTCCTCCACAAATGAAATACTTTCTTTTTATTTTTAGTTCTCTTTTTATTCTGTCCAAGCTACAACCTATTTGTTGTTGCCACCCACATTTGAGGTGGGGCTTCCCCGCTCAGTTTGCTGGCTTACGTGTTAGTCATCCACAGATACCCCCAGAATTTACTAATGTGGTAGGCAGTTCTTATTCAAGTCAGGTTGACATATCACAATGACCACAGCTATGAAACATTTGACACGGTTGAATGCCTACTAAAAATTTTCCAGAAAATACTGAAGCTTAGTCTCTAAAATCTCAAGGGTGGGGCCAGTCATAGTCCAGGAAAAGGATCAGCTGCCCTTGTCATTTAATTTATGCCTTTTCGAACAGCTGTAAATCAACAACATATTTTATTATGAGTGAAGTATTTAAACTATTTTTTCAATTTTCTTGGTATACAGACAAAACTTAAGGACACTGTTTAATAAGTTTAACATATTACAAATTGCAAATATGATCATTGCTTAGAGAAGGAAAAATTATCCCCCAAGGGTGTTTAAATCAGGAGATTAATTCATCTGCCAATCTCCAAGAATGTGGAGATAAATATAACAGACTTTTTACCATTTGAAACTTCATCCACCACCATTTAATCTCATCTAACCTAGATCAATAGCATATTTCTTGCCAAATATCACCAAAATTTCAAGAACATTTCCTTTGTCACCCTCAGCTACAGATTAGTTATCCTCAGAGAATGTCTTGGTGCCTCTGTTAGCTTTCTGTTACTGTTTTTAAAAAGCTAGGGTAACTGACTTATAAATCGAAAAGTTTTGTTTCGACTCAGTCATTCCGGAAATTCTAGACTATAATTAATTGTCCTCATTATTTTTGGACATGGGGGGAGGTACACAGCATGATGGAAGTGCATGGTAGAGCAAAACAACTCACTTCATGGCTGAGAAGCAAGTGGGGGTCAAGGGATAGCAGGGAGGACTTCAAGGGCATCTCCTCAGGGACTGAAGACTCCCAGTACACCCCACCTCTTAAAGGCTTCTCTACCTCTCAGCAGCTGAGGACCAAGCCTCTAGCACTTAGCCTTTAAGGTACATTTAAAATCTAAACCATGGCAACTGCCTGAGAGGAAATATGGAAAACAAGACCCTGGTTACCCTCAATGATTTTGCCTAAAATTTTTTCTGGATGATCTCCCCAACGATCATATTGCTACCCAGGCAGGAGACAGGAGCCCTGCCATTTCTTCTGCCGTCATAGTTTCCCTCCCATGTGTGGCTAGCAGAGAAGCCTCATGTTTCATTTTTTTTCCCTTCATATAATCATGTCTTGTATTTCCAGTCCACCATGAATCATTTAAGTTCTGGACTCCTGTCCTGTATCTTTGTATTTATACAGATGGGATAGTGAATAGGGTCACAAGTATTTAATGGAACTATTATTGTCTCTTCTGGTTTTCATGTGATGCTACCATTGCCGTTATCTACTCATCTACCCCTGCAAAATAGTAAATTCCTCTCTTGTCTTACCTGTGCAAATTCTACACATTAATATCTATTTTGGCACCTTGTTTACTAAGACATTTCCCTTCTCTTTTTAAATTTTTATTTGTATTAGTACATGTTTGCAGTACATGATTACATTTATTGTGAGGAGTTGGCAAATGTACATGTCACATCTTAATTCTTTTGATCCTCAAATCTAAATGCCGATAGTCTTGATTGCTCCTTCTTTATGTTATCTCAAATTAAATTGTATGGCCTGGGAAACAGAGATAGCATCTTACTCTGTTTTTTTTTTTTCATGGTTCTTATTCAGTGTTTATGGAAAATGAATTGAACACATGAGTCTATATCAGTTTCTGCTATATAACAAACCATCTCATAGCTTAGTGCTTTAAAACAGTCTCAAGACTTTGAGCAGCTTCTGATTTTTGTGCAATCATTGGGCCAGGATCATCTAGAAAGTTATTGTAGCATGGTCTTGGTTTACTCCTGCATCAGCAATAGCTACTGGTCAGAGTGATGACTGTATTTCTAGGGTTAGAAGGCTATCACTTGGCTACGTGTTCCTTGCTATGGAACAAGCTGACTGAGGTTTATTCCTATGAAAGCTGTCAGGATTCAAAGACAGCAAATGGAATCATATCAGGCTCCTTGAGGCATAGTATCGCTTTTGCTCTCTTGTATTGGCCAAAGAAAGTCGCAAGGCAGCCCAGAGTCAAGGAATGGAAAAGTAAACTCTGCCTCTTGATGGGAGATCTATATGGTCACATAACCAAGGTGATGCATACACCTGCCATCTCACACAGAGCTTTTCCTTTGTGCAAGTTCAGAACTGCTGGACAACATTCACTTGCCATGCTTAGCTGCCACTCAGCACGTCCTCCTCTTTCATCAAGCGTCAAGCCGTTTACCAGAGTGGTACCCACGACTGCTAAGAATGGGAACACTGTGCATGAAAATTTGGAAAATTTGTGGACTGGGATGGGTGTTAGACACCTAGAGTCTACACAGGCACATCGTCTCTCTCTGTTTTGTTCAGTCACATGTGACTTAGGGCCAGGAAATAAAAGACCACTGAAATCAGTAGTAAACTTCAGATCACTTAGTCCGGCGGTTGCAAAATGAAATGCTCAGTGACCCAACAGATAGATAAATGAGTAAAACTCAGTTTAATCAAGATGGAGCAGGAAGGACTGTCAGGCAGCCGCCCAACTAAGAGACATCAAAACACCTGGCTTTAAAAAAGAAGAATTTCACAGAGGAAGGAAGTACATGTGCAGTTTAAATTCAGACTCTCAAGCCTCCATTTCATCATTTCTACTTCTGCTCCCACTCAGTTATAAGTTGAAAAACTAAAGCCCAAAGAGGTCAAGACATTTTAGTAAAGGGGCCCAGGTGGTCAGCAACAGAAATGAAACCAGAATTCCAAGTCTCTTGCTGCTTGGTGCTGGGATCAACACAGCCTACAGTATAATTTGAGAAGTTTTCTTCCTTATGGGAAGGCTAGATTCAATCTCTTCACAAAATAGTTGCCTCATAGGTTTTGTCAGAATAGAAAAAGCTCTTCTGGAAAGTGGTTGTCCCATGGGAGTTACTTCCAGGTCTGACTTATGAAGGAATGGCAATTTGATTTGTGGCGTTCACCCGTGGGAGTGCAGACATGCTTGCCATTTCCTCTCTGCAGGCGGGAGGCTGAGGGATGCTAAGGTGAAGCAGTCAGCGAGGCCACACTGATAAATGCCACCAGCCTGGGCATGGACTGTGCATGCAGAAAGCCCAGGAGACACATCTGACTTTGCCCTTTTGGCCTTGAAGAGGATATGGCCAGGCAGAAGTAGAAATGGCAAAGCAGGACAAGAAAAGAGAGAAATCCAATAAAGCTCCAGTCACTCCTGGCTAGAAACTAATGTTTCACCTGTCTTTCCCTTGAATCTGTCAGTCTGTTGAGTTTGTATTTTTAAACTGTTCGGTTTGTTCATCCTTATTCTTGATGGGGAAAGGTTGTTTTGTTCAGGAAAGAGAAGGAGATGTAGCCAGTACATGAAGAACGAGGAAGGATTTATCACTCGAGAGAAAATGTTTCCACCAGAAAATCACACCTGAAGTAAATGAAGGAAAGCAAGCCACATTTCGGCCTGCTGCCTGGCTTCCAGACATTGGTAGCCTTGTGATCCTTTGGGAGTTGAGGGGACTCACCACATATCTGTCCCTACTGGTCACAGACAGATGCCCTTGGTCCAAGCCTGTGTGACACATCAAAGCTAGCATCTCTGCTCATGTCCACGAAGAATTCCCAGTGGATATTCAGTGATGAAACTGGTAGATGAAAAAAAAGTTGCTTAGTTCCAATTTCTTTTACTGTATTAAAAAAACAAGAAAGATTTTAATAAAACATGGATGTAGTAACTGAAGGATTGGACACTGGGTGTATAAAAGTACAAAGGAAATTGAGTC
Organism: Chinchilla lanigera; assembly: GCF_000276665.1. Lineage (NCBI taxonomy): Eukaryota > Metazoa > Chordata > Mammalia > Rodentia > Chinchillidae > Chinchilla > Chinchilla lanigera. The sequence goes on along the minus strand of NW_004955421.1, from coordinate 9,684,439 downwards.
AGCAAATGAGTTTGGGTATTTTATAAAAGCTGAATTTATATATTGTAGTCCAGACAGTAAACTCATTTTAGCCCAGACTAGCACAATCAGGAAACCCGACAGGCCAAGCCCGTTCCTTCTAAAGTATTTTACAATATCTATTCAAGAAGGAATGAAAGTGTTTGCTTGCCCTGAGTCCATCTTATCTAATATAGAAAGGAAGATTTAAAAAGCAAACCATTTTAGGACAGGTATTGCCCCTGAGTGCTTTTGGAAATGTACACACCCAGGTAATGTCAGTTCCAATTTTTACCCTCCGATTGAACAGTATCCGTCTAGTTCCATGTTGCTGTTCAAATGTGACCTTCTGGTGCACTTAAATGAACAGCAGAAATGTGCTGTTTAGATGGTCAGAAGACTTAGGCACTGTTCCAGATTTGCTAAAAATTGAGCCTGTGACCACGTACATCTTAGGTTTTATCATTTCTTACATGAGAAATTTCAGCAAAGATGTACAAAGATCCTTTTAGCTTGATATCGTATTTTCATTGATTTTAACATAGTGTTCATTCATTTGCACATTGACTCATTTTTCTCATTCATTTAACAAATTTTATTAAGCTCTATTAGTACAACACTGTAGGGGTAAATATAAAGTAGTGCACACAAAACCTGAGTCTGTCCTCATGGAGCTTCCATTCTAGACAATGAGAGACTGACAGGACTTCTGGCACATGCACTGACTACTGAGGTTGGTGGGAAAGAATCTAGATAATTTTTCTGTGTTTCAAGTAGGTTTTCCCAAGAGCAGTAGTGATCTTGCTAAATTAGGGCTATAATCTCAATGACCTTCTCTGGTATCCAGAACTTGCTCCTAGGGGAGTTGGCAGAGAACTGCCATTTAGAGTTCATCTAGTGAAATGGTCTATTCAAGGATTGTAGCATTCAGCTTGGGCTCAAAACCACCAGTTAAATACTACAGTCATTTTTGGAAGCTGCCAGGTGAATTGGGTAATTTCAGAAATTCTCATTTTGCAAACTACTAGAAAGTATATAGAGTTTAGAGATTGGAAGCAGAAGATTCTAACTTGAGTCTTTTAATAAGGTTATGCATAACCTTAAATAAGTCATGCAACTTCTCAGCTTCTTCATCTGGGAAGTGGGAATTAATAATATCTACATGACATCACCACTATTAACTTTAAGTAAAACTACAAGTGTTTTGCAAGAAGTAAATACCTTACACATATCAGTAATGCTATTATCACTCACAGGTCTTCAAACAAGAGAGTTATAACTGAAAGGCCAATCAGTTATACTATTAGTATCTCTTAGTTCATTCAAAATTGAGAGGACTCCTATATTTTGATTAGATGTCACACTTTGTAATTATATACACATGTGTTTGTTGGACTAACTGGTCCTTTTACTCTCAGCCCAGTACCCTTCAAACTCCTGAGAGTTAAGATATAGCTCTTTTGAACACCAATGTTTTCTCGGTCTCTTATCCAGTATCTGGTATACAGTCGGTACTAAAATATTCAATGAACAAAGTAGAGAGACAGACAAAAAGAGAGAACAAGGCAAGAGGATAATGGAAGAAAGGAAGAGAAGAAAGGTAAAGTTTTTGGAGAAATAGTCTGTAAGTAAAATGTTATTCCTTAAGTTGTAGCCAAATACTACTTGTAGCCTAATGCTTTTCTTTTTTTAATTAGATTTATTGTACATTTTAGGTATACATAATGATCACATTAGTTATAAGGAATTTCTGTCTGTACACAATAGCATTTGTTTTTTTTTCCCATTCCCCTACCCTCCCTTCAACTCCTCTTCCCCTCCTGATTTATAAAAGCTTTTTTTCCACTTTTTTCCTCTAAGGGTTCAAAATAAATTATTATTTTTTTTATAGTTCCAGTGTAAATTGTTATGCATAACTCATTGTTAGATTTAATATCATTTGATGATACTATTTTTATCTACATTTTTCAGATGAGGAAATTAAGATTTAGCAACATTGAACAACTTGTTCCAGTAACATAGCAAGTAAATGATGGAAATGGATGAAAGTTTGTAGTAAAAAGGGAAAAATGCATGTTAGTTATACTATTAATATCTCTTAGTTCATTAAAAAAGGAAGATTTGTACTGATATCAATTGTAGAAATTTTATGTCATATCTTGTATCCTGAGCAACTACTTTAAAGTTAACAACATACAAAATATTAACTATTATTTTGCTATTATTTTGTAATGCAATTTTGTTTCACCTTTTTTCATAAAAGGAAAAAAATGAAAACAGAAAGTTAGATCATATAGTCTAACTCTTGTACCAGGTTATTCTACACTTTTTTTAAATTCAAATTTTTAAATTTAAGTTACCCCAGAGTAAACCTGCCATTGAGATAAATGGCTGAAGGCAGACTATGGCACAGGAAGGAAGAGGAGATGTTTGAAGTCCTTTTCCTGTAAAAAGTACATCATACAAAAGAAAAGAGGGAGAAGGGTAGCATATGGTCAGTGGATGGAAGATACTGTAATATGCTGCAGGGCGGTTTTCAGATAAATGTTATAAATAAATTATTTTTCAAATATTCAATAAGAAAGAAGCAGAAATTATTTAAAGACATGGTCAGATAAAATGACAAATGGCATACTATTTCGATTTCTCTCATGCATGCAAGTTTTAGCTGAATAAACATAAAAGAAATCAATCTACATGGTGCAAATGTGGGGGGGGAAACTTCTGAAGATCTATGTCAGCAATAATAAAAGATAGCTACTGTTTTAAAACAGCTAGCTCATTGAAAATGGATACAGAAACCAGAAGAGAAATGCATGATGGGAAAACCAAGAACCTCTTCCTGTCAGTTCTAAACTCTTGACAATCAATTAAGGACATACTCTTGGGGAAAACAATTCTTAAAAAGATTCTGCAAGAGCAACTGAACAACAAAACCCTTTCATAAACTCTTTGATAAAGATAAACTCTTTGTTTTTGTCCTTCTGTGGTTCACAGAAATTCCAGATCATACCATGGCTTTTAAATATTAATTATTTTTTTAATATCCCAGAAGGCAACATCTACATAGTGGTATTACGACAATACCTGCATGGAAAACTGACAGCACCAAACCCTGTAAACAAAAGTTGACCAAGATATAGCTTGAGGAAAATGAAGGGTCACTCCAAAATTAATAACATCATTTCCTAAGCTTAGCAATCTTAGTTTAGGAAATGCAGCAAAAACAAGGATTTTGGTTGTTCAAATCTTCAAGATCATTAGTCTAGAGGTAAACAAATCTATTCCACAGAAAGACTTGTTTGACTGGTGTGGTGGTGTCATAATATGTTTGCTTTAGTTTTGAATTTGTTGCCAACATGAAAATTTCAAAAGTTGGAAAATCTAGATTTTTTTTTTGAAAATGTGAGAAATCAAACAATAGTAGGTCTTCCTTGAATGGAAACAGTCTGCTAGAATCAGAGAAGGCTGATCCTTTCAGACAGGGCTAGTGTTTTCTAGGCTGGTTCAATTTCTATTGGCCCCCATTATCTTTCTACTTCGTTTGCTTATACTACCACTGGTGTGGTCTCTATGGCCTAACCTTTCTCTCAGATAAAACACTGAGTCAGTATGGTTTGATCAAAGTCAAGGAATTGGTACAGTGTGAGGACTGGACCTCAGCCCAAAGTCTTCTGGTGTTTTAAGCTCAGCTCAGTTTATGTTAACTCAGGTCTCTTAGGATCTCTGGAATATAATGACCTACAAATGCCAAAATCATTCAATTCACTGTAACTATACTGCTCTTACTACTTGTAACTTTATAATACTGTTATTTCTATGTACTCAGTTGGCCTTTTCTTCATTTATTTATGTAGTATTTATTGAATATTGACTGTATGCCTGACACTGTGCTAGTTCCTAGGGCCTGAGACCCTTGGAACCCTACAGCAATGGATATACATTACACTATGGTGGAAAAGACAGACAAATCTTAGTTCCTCAGTCAGCTTGCAGACCTTATAGGCGGAACCAAATCAAATTTATTTTTAGGGCATCACTCAACACAACAGTATAGCTGTGTAAGTGATCAATAAAATACAGAACAAATAATCTCTTCATTTGCTCTTTACAACAACCCTAAGAAGGAGGCATAGGTGAAACTATCACTGTTTACCAGAAATGATTCATGCCACCGTGATTAAGTGATGGGGCTAAAGCTAGTAAATGATAAGGAGATATTTGTTCATATCACTAAAACAAACACATCTCTTTCTACAAAGGGCTTTACCAGCAACTCATACCTAATAGCAATGCTCTATGAAGAACACAAATTTCTATTAGTATTCATCATTTTTACTCTATCATATTGGTTCTAATTCTAGGTCAATTGCTAATGAGTTGTGTGATCGTAGTTAAATCACTTAAGTGACCTCCAGTGTTTTCATTGGTAAAGTGTGATTTTGGATGAGATGAAGCCCAGTGCTCTTCATTTCATTAAAAATATATAATCTTTAAGAAATGAAGAAAGAATTTTCTCTGTAAATTACAGTACTGCAGTGGATTTTTTCATTTCTTGTTGAATTTTTGATCTTAACAAGATCTCTGTAGAGTTAGTTGTGTGATGGCAGTTTAAATAAACTATAGCTAATATAGCATCATAATCAAATTAATAAATTTTGACAGACACTCAATGCTCATTCAATTTTACCAGAATAATGATCATTCCAATGAGTTGACTGGTCTCATAGGAATTTCATTTGAATGAAAATATCAGTGTCTAATAATATTGTTTTCATCATGTAGATTATAGATGAAAGCCAAATCATACTTTGACTTTGAAAGTCAAATCATACTTTTATTTTCAAATTTCAGATTCTATTTTGACATAATTACAATGACAAACCTTAAATTACCAGTTCTTTTAATTAACTTAGAGTGTTTTTAAAATGTTACTAGCTTATTGTGATGGTATCTTTATTATATTCCTTTGGAAGTGCACAAAGTTCTACTTTAGTTTAAAGCTATTTAATATTAATACTTTATATGGACATTACTAGAGGGTCATATAGGCTCCAGAAATCTTAGGATCATTATATTTTATTACGTACAGTGAAACAGTGATATACGGAAAACTAGCTGAAGTTTCTTCAGGTCATAATTTTAGGAGGCTCTTAAATTCCAGACAATATTTTGGAAGAAATCCAACATGTGCACATCCCACCCTGGCTTCTCATGTGCAGTTTTTCCTTAATGTTTCATGAGAAGGGCCTATGTAATCCTTAAGCAAAAGAACTGATGAAATATGATTTTTGGCAAGATGAATGTGAAGTGGTAGACATCTAAGTAGGCTAGAGCAGCTTCTGTGAAAAAAACAGCTTAAACTCTCTCATATTGTATATTGGAGAAACTAGGCTTGAGATTTCAGTACTGCTGATTTGTTTCCAGAAACTCTTCTGAACAAAACCATATTTAAATTTTGTCAGAACCATTTTTTCATTCATTAATAATCCTTTTAGTTCTCCTTACATCCTAGACTCTTGTTCTGATTCTAGTAAGGACCCAGTTCCTTTGCCATATGCTTTGTATACCTTTCATGAAAATTTGTTTCTCTCTTCCATTGAGATTCTGAATGCTGAAACTGAACCACAGGGATCATAATGACAACAGCTATGTTCCTCATTCATGAAGTTTTCCAGTCCCATCACCACTGCCCTAGTTATGACTAGGTAATAACCACACCAGATTAGCTGTATGGCGATGTTATAGCTCACTTTTTTCCCTCAGCTCACATTAGACTGAAAACAAACATTCAATAATTAGATGGCAGAAGTTGGAGACAGAAAAATTTGCAGAGTTCTCTCTTTTGCAAAAGCAGACAAAACTGGTTTAGGAAGAGAGATGAGGGATGAGATGGATAATTTAGACTATAGGAGGAGAGTTACTACTTAAAGTGGGGGAATCCCATCTAGAGAAAGAGAATGGGTTGGAAACTAAGTGATAACCCCTGGGTCCAATTTACTGGTCACTGACTATCCAAAATCACCATCTTTTCATACTTCTCAAGATCCTTGTGCCTTGTTCCTCAAATAGAAGTGGGAAGTTTGTGTGGAATTGGACTCACGATCCACCACCACGGGAGACGACAAAGTCCATTAGATACGTACTCCAGGATAAGAGTGTTGGTAAGTGTCACAGCATTCCTTCATACACTACTTCTTCAAATGGACTTTTCCTTTACCACCTTTGAGCATTTGGTCATGTCTTCCTTAAGACCTATAGTATATTCATTCCAATGACTAGGGCAACCACAAATATCAGTTTTCTCAGGGTATCTCAGTTTATTTTTAATACAATTAATAATTAATAATAATGTCTTTTCCTGTCTGTCCTTTTCCTGTTATCCAAGTGTGAAAACTAAATTATCACCTTACTAATGCCCATTTTTCTGCTTTTAAGAATATTCTCTATTCTTCAATGTGAGTTTATTATCTTCTGTAAGAAATCTTCATAACTTCAAAACATATCATTATCCCTATTTCTTTTATTTCATAGCGGTTTGAAAGGATATAGCATTATCAAATAGCAATTTATGAATATATTCTTTCCCCTTTGAGACTTATAAGAGCTAGGACCATATTATTCTTTTTAGTGTTACCTGTAAAATATATATATATGTGCTATATAATATATATTTCTAACTTTGTTTAAACCTATGCATAATTTCAGATATAATCCCTGGATGAGAAAATATGGGCACATTTTTCTATAAAATTTCTATTAGAATTAAATTAAAGTTTATATGCAAAGTATTTAAAACATTGTCATCCAGTAAGTTTTATACTTGGCAACCATTTAATGTTCTTATAGTTATTATAAAGTATCCTGTTAGGTTACCCATTGGTACATTAATTACTTTGTCTCTGTCTCCTTATACTTTGTCCATACATCTATTGCAACATTTATCATGAATTATTTTAAATATATGTCATAGCTCAAAAAAGATACACAAGAACAGAGATAATGTTTTATAACAATATTAACACAATGCCTGCCTTACAGCATAACTGAAAAGTATAAAAAATACTAAAGTTTTGTTGTGTATGCAAAATTGATTTCACTCTTATAAATCATATCTGATAAGGGAGTTTTATCTAGGACACACAAAAAAACATTTACAACTCAACAATGAAAAGAGAAGTAAGCTAATTTATGCACGGTCAAAAGATGAGTAGACATTTCTCCATAGAAGATATATACTCAGCAATATACTAAAAGAAGCTTGGCATCTTCAGTAACTAGAAAATCAATTCAGAGTCATAATGTGCCACTTCACATCCACAGAATGGCTAAAATAAAAAAGACAGAAATAGGTTTTGTTGAGAATATGGAGGAACGGAAACTTGTAAATATTGCTTGTGGGAAAGTAAAATATTTGAGTCACTCTGGGAAAGAATTTGGCTAAACAAAGTGTTACCATATAATCCAACAATTCAACTCTTATTGACTGATATGAAAATATTCACAGCAGCTTTATGTATAACTTGCCCAAAGTGGAAACAATCAAATATCCATTAACCAGTGAATAGAGAGATCTAATGCAATACATTCATACAATGGAATATTATTCAGTAATAAAAATGAACTAAGTACTGACACATGTTACAACATGAATGAACTTTGAAAATATTAGCATTTTTGAAAGAAGGTAAACACAAACACATTCCTTTTTAATAAGGAAGGCAAACATATAAACAGAAACCAGAACTGTGATTGCTTTTGGTATACAAATGGGGAGTGACTGTAAATGAACATGAAGTGATGGCGATGTATTGAAACAATTGCGGTAATGAGTACGCATTTCTACAAGCACACTTTAAATTCACTGACTTGCACACTTAAAATGAATGAGGTTTATAGTATATAAGTTATACCTCAAGCAAATTGTTTAAAAGGGTCCAAACTGGCAACCTACTGGATTACTATCTAGGTAGGACACCTAGATATATTTCTGTGACTTACAGGTCATTCTTTGCCTGAGTCTCCAAATTCAAGGTGGTTCATTCTTCTTCCATTAATTAGGGAGAGATGCTAGAGAGACATGACAAATGTATTATAACTTCCAGGATTTCTTTAAAATGTGATGTGGCCTGGAATGTAGAAGAATGAGACTGGGTTCACTGCTGTCCATTAGTTAGTAACTGGCTGTATATAACCATGGAGAAATCACCTTGCTGCAGAGTACTTTATTCTCTCAACTTTCAAATGAAAGCACAGGATTAGTCAGCTTTCCTGTTGCTGGGACAAATGCCTGACACAATTTCAAGGAGAAGTTCATCTGGCTCACGGTTTCTGAGTATCCAGTCCATGGTCAGCTGGTCCAAAACAGGAACATCATGGTGGAAGCGAGTAATGGAGCAAAGCTGCTTACTTCGTGGTGGCTAAGAAGCAGAGCAGAGGAACAGAGCCCAAGTTGAAGGAGCCAGGGACAAGATACTGACCACAAGGTCATGCCTCCACAGCCTACCCAGTCACATGCAGAAGCGTGCTTTACCAGACTTTTGTGTAGCTCTTAATCCAGTCAAGTTGGCAATCACAATTAATGGGCAGAGAAATTATACCAGGGCTAACATGCTTCCCCATCCACAGCACTGCAGGAGTTGGCCCAGGGCCACAAGTGATAGGACAGAGCATAGACACATTCATCAGGTTGAGCCGGATTCTTCTCCTAGAAATCTGCTTGGGGACTCTAGACAAGTAATTGACAAGTTAAGAGAAAATCATACCAACCTCTGCTTTTAGTCCAGTATTTTAGATCATTTGTAGCCTTATGAGTTACAAGAGGAAAGCAATCCACAGAACAAAAAGAAAATGAAGCAAATTTAAAGCAGAAGCAAAAAGATGTTGAAATTTGATGGCAAAGGCAGGCTTGGTTTCTGGAAGCTACCTGATTCCCATGAATTGGAGCAGCACTCTGTGCCCTGCCTTTGGATTTGAAGAGACATGTCTAGATTTTAGTACCATCTAATTTTCTTGCTCTAAGTTTAACAAGGCCTCCATTGCCATCAACCAAAAAAACCTTGCGTAGAGAAGAAGTCAGCACACTAAGCAGCTTGTACGCTGTGTCTCAGCTTTAACAGTTGCTTTACACATACAGTCTCAGAGCTGGGGATTTAGCTCAGCAGCAAAGTGCCTGCCTGGCAAGCACAAGGTCGTGAGTTCGGTTCCCAGTACTGGAGAAAAATCAAAAACAAAGAAAAAAAAACACATACAGTCTCTGACTTACAATGGTTCATGGTTTGATTTAGAACTCTCTTTACTTTTGATGATTGTGAGTAAAGACAATTACACCCCAAATTTTGAACTCTGGAATTTTCCTCGGCTAGAAATACATGGTCCAATTTTCTCTCTTGATACCTGGCAGCAGCAGCGAGTCACAGATACCAGTCAGCTCTAGGCGTCCCAGGAGGAACAAGTGAGAATTGTACAGTACACTCTATTGCTAATCCACCATGTTCAGTGGGTTAAGTACACTAAAAGCATTAGGACTTAAGATATTTTCAATTTATGAATAGGTTATCAGAACATAACCCTCTCAATAGGCTGAAGAACATGTGTACTTATTTTCCCACCAGTATATCCTTGACACCCAAGCCCAGGAAAAAGGCAACAAATGCCTGTTAAATGATTAATTTCCCCATTAAAACCTATGTTTTCTTCAGTACAACCAGACTTGGGTTGACCAAGCCAAAATATTCCAGGTTAAAAACTTACATCAGTACGTATTAAAATTAAAGTTCTTTATAAATGAGTTACCTTATAAAAATTATACTCTTAAAATTTGGAACTAATGGAATCATAGAAGTAAAAGGTTTCTAACTTTCAAATCACCAAAATAATTTTAAATACTTAATTAAATGACTGAATAAAAGCTGGGGGAGATTTATTATTTTATTCCAAACAGTTATTTGAAAACAACTTTGGGGTGAGTCTGATAGCCCAATTCTATTTTGCATAATTTAGTGTAAGTACAGAGTTAAAAATTAAGGCAACTGCGCTGGGCATGGTGGCACACCCCTGTAATCCCAGCACTTAGGAGGCTGAGGCAGGAGGATCATTGTGAGTTCAAGGCCAGCATGGGCTACATAAGTGAGGTCAAGACCAGCCTGAACTGCGTAGTGAGACCCTGTCTCAGAAAGACAAAAAAAAAAAAAAATTAAAGCAACCAAAGTATAGTTTATAACTATTAGCAAAAACAGCCTCAGTAATTATTTACTTGAAAACCACCCTCCAGTTCAGTCACCTCTAAGGTTTTGCTCCAGGTAGTTGCTAGTCTGTAATATCATAATAGCTCCTAAGCAGGGAGGTTGACATTCTAGTGATTAAAACCCAACTGCGCCTTTCTATTTTACTCCCACTTTATAAAATGGATTTTAAAATGGCAAGCAAATGCACATTATGCCATTTTACTGGGCCTAAATGATTTTATAGGCCATCCAAAAAAAGCAACTAATGTACCCCATAAATAGTTTCAAACCTCCAGCCTATTTTCTCTCCAGACCAACCACTCTGATTTCACAGCCAGCCTGGAAGTAGAAAATCAGACATCCTAACTTATCACACAGAACCTATAAAACTATCTTTACCATTCTGTTAAGTCCTGAGAATTTAGGATTACCACAGAGTTTTGTTTTCTGGGTATCATAAAAATATTCGGGGCATAGAACATCACACTTAAATCATGATATCAATGGATGATCTAGCAAAAGTACATTTATAAACTCAGATAGTGCTTTTTAAGTGGGGAAATTTTGTCACCCGAGAGCATTTGGCACTATCTGGGGACAGTTTGGTTATCACAGTTTTAGGCCGGGAGGTATAATAGTATCTGGTGGTTAGAGGCTAGGGATATTGTTGAGCGTGTGTCCAAAATTCTGATGATGCTACACACACATTGATGATGCTACACACACACCAAAAAGTCCTGTTGTGAGGTTCTCTAGAGATACAGGGGTAGTACCCAAGCCAGTTAGAAATGGTTTGGAATTTTACTGTGGTTAGATGAGGTAAGATGAAGATTCCTACCCATGGCTGGGTTTGCCTGGTTTGACCTTCTCAGTGCAGCCAAGAGAGATCCTCCAAGCTTCCTTAGGGCTTGTTCAGATGTGGGACAAAGGAAATAGGAGATATGAGACTTAAAATTGTCAGAGGTTAACCATCAAAAATGCGGTGAAACTCATTATTGTGCCTTACAATGCACAGGAAAGCCCCATGCAATGACTTATCTAGCCCCAAATTTCAAATTTGCTGAAGTTGAACACTCGTGCTCTGGAGAAAGTTTAGTCTGACTTGAGCTATGTAGTGGCTGTGTGGATGCTGCCTTCCAGATTCACACCAGCACACTTATTCCTCCAACTGCGTGAGATGCTATGTGCTCGTAACACAGTCCTTTTCTGCAATTGCCTTTGTCCAGTAAAAGGATCTGCCTCACTCACAGTGACACCCTTCTCCTAAGAGCATCCTACAGCCAATATCGGGCTGGGAGGTACAAAATGCTTTTTGCCCTTGTGCTTCATTCAGGACAGCTCTGCAGGGCTATCCAGGCTCCAGACTCCCCACAGTGATCAGCTGAGACCTCAACTGTAATTACATTTCTGGCCAGTTTCTTCCTCTGGCCCATGCCTGCTTCCTTCTCCTCACAGGTGCTGTTTCCATACTGCACTTCCCAACAAGCTCACTGTGCATAAATTTCTATCTCAGCTGTTTCCCAGGACCTTCTCTTGACCAGACCTAGAGTGAGAAATAAACTTTACATTGATCAAGTACATATATGCACACATGTATGTTCTTCCTTCTAAATAAAATTTCATAACCAATACTAACCATTATTATTATATGCTCTGATAATTTCTATTCTATTCTATCTTCTTTAAAAATACCAGCTATGACCTAATATAGTAGTGGTCAACCTTTCAGAGACAAAGTACCCAAACTGCAACTCAAAACTCATTTATGTATCACAAAGTGCCAACACTGCAGTTAAAAATCTGAATACTGAGGTTTTAATTTAGAAAAACAACTGTAATCCGATGCTTGGCTACTGGGGTGATTTGGCTTGCACACCATGTGCTGACAGTGAGGGGGCTCTGGGTGTCCACTGTGGCCTGCAGGCCATAGGTTTGCCACCACAATACTCTCATGGGTGATCTCACAATACTCTCATGGGTCCTGATCCCTAGACTGAAAAGCATTTATTTAAAAGTAGTATAAACATTTTGGTAGACCTTTTTTTTTTTTTAAAGAAATATAACTAACTGGATTTTTCTCCTTACCAATTTGAGAGATCAATTTGGATTCAAAGACCTAACTGGTTCTACGTATGTAGCCATAGAGTAAAGAAATGTTCTGAAAGAAATGGGTCTTGCTAGCTGCAATCATATGTTATAAAAACCAGCTAAGGCTAACACATTGCTAGCCTTTACAAAAACTAGTGCATTTAGTCTTGGCATTATCATGTTATCAGTAACTAACTGGCCACTGCTTCAATTCTTAAAGAGTTAATTTTCTTAAGAAAGTAACATGTTTCCCTGACAAACCTAACTTAAACACTTTTCTTTAATAACTTCTTTTTTCATATTTTTATTTTTTATTTTAAAGAGAGTAGTACAAGAGTACAAACAAAAAAATAGAACAGTAGCAGCATACTAGTATCACGAACATAAACAAATCAAAGCAAGAACATTCAAAGTTTTACAGGGTCTCAAGACAAATTAATACAAATCAACAGTGGTTGTTACACTGCATATCGCTATCCTCAATTACATTGCTCAGATTATCAGATGTAAGAATGAAAGATTGCTCAAATCATTAAAGAGGGTAAGAAAATAACTCTTCAATAAAACATTAGAGCTAACACAGAGTTTCACTAGACAAGATGGTAGGAGTTCACCATTGTAATTCCATTGCATATTGTTACCTTCAAATCAGTTGCTCAGACCACCAGACACAAGCATGTGAAGTCGATCAGAACATGAAGAATTGTCAGCATTAACTGTTCATTTCAATACACCATCAGACAACAGCAATACAGTCATGGCAGCTATTCATATATATATTTATGTTTTGCCTTCCTTCTTTCTTTTTTCTTCTTTCCCTCATCCCAGTCATTCCTTGCTTTGAGCAATTTCTTTCCCCTTCCTGTCATCTATTGTACATTTTGAGTTTTACCTAGTCTTTCAGGTTCCTACACCAAGGAGACAATATGATGTTTACACATGTGGGTCTGATTTATTTCACTTATGAGTATGGTCTCTAGTTGCATCCATTTACCTACAAAAGCCCTTTTCTGAATAGAAAGCAAAGAAATACTCTGATGTTACAATAGAGAAAGTTTTACTTGATATCATTTTCGCAGCGTAGCAAAAGTGATTTAAAAGATGAGAAATTTATATGTGCGCCCTTTGCCTTATAAACATCATTTCCAAGAGTGGATAGAAGCCGTTTGTCATACTTACCTGTGGGCAGTGAGTACATGACAGGAAGTCTGGAAAGAGCCACACTGAACACAGGAAAAGATATTGATGTGCAGCACAAAGGGAAAGACTTAGACATTGCCCAACACCTTGTTTTACAGAGGGAGAAACTGAGGCCCGGGCTAGGTGAATGATTTACCTAAGGACACAGCAAAGTTGAGGAAGCAGCTAAAACTCCTGATTATCTACCTTTGTTTGTTTTCTCTTTTTGCTTTGAGGCAGGGTCTCACTATATAGTTCAGGCTGGCTTTGAACTCGCTTTGTAGCCCAGATTGGCCTCAAACTTCCACAGACTGGTCCTTTTGCCTTAGCCTCCTAAGTGCTAGGATTACAGGTGTGCCTCTACACCCAGCTCTGATTATCTATCTTGTCCTAATGTTTGCTCTATTTCATTGCAGGGCTTCTGGCAGTGAGAGTGCCTTTTATCATAAAGATCATGCTCCTTTTACCAAATACAAGCATGCAAAATTGGTCAAGAAAAAAAAATTAAGCATTAACTGTTGCTTTCAATAAACCAATAGACATCAGCAATACACTGTATCATTTTTATTGTTTTTGTGTTGTTTTGTTTTTGTCTTCATTGTTTTTTTATTTTTTTCTCTTTAAAATAAAAAAAGAACTTTCTCCTTATAACTTCCCAGGAGATTTATTAAACATAAGCTTAAAGGAACAAGCGGGGTTGTTTTCTGCTCAAATATACACCTACCACAGGGCTTGCTGCCAACATGAGAAATATTCTGACATTTCCAGAATCACCTCTGTTCGAAACAGAAACCTACTCTTCAACTGTTTTTCAGTGTTATTTTTTTGGGGGGGGGGGTGTTACAGGGAATCGAACTCAGGACCTTATACTTGCCAGGTAGGCATTACACCACTAAGCTAAATCCCCAGCCCTCAACTGTTTTCTTTTGATAAAAGCTGCAGTCCCTAAGTCTATTCTCTCTTCTAGATTCCCAGAAAAACTGCTAAAACCTGCTGTGCTTCAATCTTTGAAACATTAACTGAGTCCGTGGCAGTGAAAAGAATTTAGCAAAACTCTGGTACAAATGCCTTGGGGATATTATGCCTTATTTGCTCATTTTGCAGGTGTTTGAGCTGGTGTAGACTCTTCAAGTCAAGATTCTAAGAAAGTTCGTATTTCAAATGGGTCTTATTTTAGAATTGCCCTTTCTAAACTACTAGCTGATTCATTAACAGGCTTTGTAAGGAAATCCTTTTATCTCTTTTAGATTTGTGAAAATCCTCTTAGTTGGGCCCAGAAAAGCAAACAATTTTGCTTAAGTAAATTTCAGATCTTTAGCACATACTAATATGAATATTTGCTATTAGGACATATGTAAATATTTTATGAAAGGATGCTTGCCTAAAATAAATATTTTCAAAAGATCAAAGGAAACTTCTATTTAGAAAATGTCTTTCTCCAAGGGTTTCACAAATACTTTATAAACATTTGGTTGATAAAAAATCAAGACTTTTTAAAGCTTGAAATCATCAAAATGTATCCCTTCTCTTGTGTAATGTTTGAATAGAGTATCCATTCAAGTGTTATATCCATGACATTATTGAAAGTTCTCCAGGAATAAAGAAATCTGGAGGTTAGGGTTTAGTTGTCAGTGGGCTATCAACCTATATCCCAGTGACCTTGAACAAATCATTACCCCACTTTGTGTCCTTCAACAAGGAGGCTAATCTCAAACCTCTATAGAGTTTAAAATCTGATCAACTGAGTCACAATTATCTCAGAGGGATGAAAATCCTTTGGAGATAATCAATCTTTTGAATCTCTTCTTGTTAACTATAAAAGGGAATTATGTGACTACTTTTACAAAAATGAACCCCACTTAGAATAAAGACTGATTTCCCATTTCTCTTTTTGCATGTTTAGAGTTTTAACCTAAAAGTTCAGTTCATGTGAATAAGCCACAGAATATGAGATTAAGAGAAAGAAGAAGGCTCAAAAGACTGAGTTCATTAATAAGCTGTATAGCACTGAGGACAGTATGTGTCCGTAATCGTCCATTTGTTCACCTGTAAATTGGGAATAATAACACCAACATGATGAAGTTGTCCTGAGCATAGTATCACACACGTAAAGCCTTGGGCTCTTAGCTTTCAAGAGATGGTAGAGGAGTCTTATGAGTTTTCACATAAACACATTCATTCAGCTTGTGAAAGAATAGCAAATCACCATTTCCAGAGTGAGTTTAAGGGGGAAGAAAAGAGTGGTTAGAAAATATGTTGAGAAAAATAGTACCCATTTTAAGGGGAAATCAGATTAAACAGAAAGAACTTTCTGGGAGCAAAAGAACTTTCTAAATGAGGAGAACAATGCATTATGTGGATCAGAATAATGCAGGTTTTAACAGAATGAGTCTGAATTTGAAAATTCCTACTTAATTTGAGAAAAGAATGATGAATCCTCTGTAAATTCTTCATAAATCCACAAGACACTGAAAGTCAACATTCCATGAAATAAGAAAAATTGTGCATTCCTAAGAATAACTGAGTTATTCTTTAAGTAGCTGCAAAAATAAGAGATGGTGAAAAACATATAATATCAAATTGTATTATTGCTGAAAATTAAAAAGCAATAATTTACAAACTCTAAATGTTACCGATAACACAGAGGAAATGGACAGATTCCTAGATACACATGAATTATCAAAGCTGAACAAAGAAGATATAAAAATCCTGAATAACTCAGTATCAGCCAATGAAACTGAAAATGTAATAAAACATTTACCAACAAAGAAAAGCCCAAGTCCTGATGTATTCACAGCTGAATTCTACAAGAAATTTAGAGAAGATTTAACGCCAATTCTCAAACTCTAATGAAACTGAAAGGGAAAGAATTCTCTCTAACTCATTCCTGGGGGCAAGTATTACCCTGATATGAAAATCAGAGAAAGACCCAAACAAAAAGAGAGCTACACTAATCTCTCTAATGAATGTGAATACAAAAGTTCTCAACGAAATACTAGCAAACAGAATGCAGCAAATGATCAGGAAGATTATCCATCATGACCAAGTGGAATTCATCCCAGAGATGTAGGGATGGTTCAATATACACAAATCAATTAATGTAATACACCACATCAATAGAGCCAAAGACAAAAATCACATGATCATCTCATTAGATGCAGAAAAGCTCCTTGATAAAGTCCAACACTTATTCATGATACAAACCCCACACAATAGGAACAAATGGTCTTTACCTCACTCTGATAAAATCCATCTATGACAAACAAAGGGACAACATCATACTAAATGAACAAAAACTGAAAACTTTCACTTTAAAATCAGGAACAAGACAAGGATGTCCACCGTCACCACATCTATTCAATATAGTTCTGGAAATATTAGCCAGAGCAATTAGACAAGAGAGAGCAATTAAAAGAATAAGAATAGGAAAGGACAAAGTGAAATTATCATTATTCATAGAGCACATGATACTGTATACAGAAGACCCCAAAAACTTCATCAAAATGCTTACAGATTTAATAAGCAAATTCAATAGTGTAGCTGGATACAAAGTCAACATTCAAAAATCAATAGCATTCCTGTACATAAACAACAAACAGACTCAGAGAGAAATTAGGGAAACCACAACTTTCATAATAGCATCTAAAAAATGAAATAGTTAGGAATCAATGTAATAAAGGAAGTGAAAGAGCTATACAGTGAAAATTGCAGTACTCTGAAAAAAGAGATTGAAGAGGATTTCAGAAAATAGAAAGATATTCCTTGCTCATGCATAAAAAGAATCAATACTGTGAAAATGGCCATAGTCCCAAAATTGTTGTACAGATTCAATGCAATCCCAATTAAAATACCATTAGTATATCTCACAGATCTAGACAAAACATTCATAAAATTCATCTGGAACCAAAATATACCTAGAATAGCAAAAGCAATCCTGAGCAACAAAGCAAAGGCACGGGCATCACAATCCCTGACTTGAAATTATACTATAAAGCTACTGTGATAAAATCAGCATAGTAGTGACAAAAAAAAAGACCTAAAGATCAATGGAACAGTTTAGAACATGCAGACAGAACTACAAACTCACTCAGCCATATTATATTTGACAAAGAGGCCAAACATGTTCCCAAGAAGAAAGATAACCTCTTTAATAAATGGTGCTGGAAAAACTAGCTTTCCACATGCCAAAGACTAAAACTAGACCCATGTCAATCACCATGCACTAAAATAAAGTCAAAATCGATCAAAGATCTAAATATTGAAACAGAAACTGAATCTACTGGAAGAGAAGGTAGGTAGATATCTTAAAGACATAGGGGTAGGCAGAGAGTTCATGAACAAAAACCAAACTGCACAGGAAATACTACAAAGAATCAACAACTGGGATCTCATCTTATTGAAAAGTTTTTGCACATCAAAGGAAATCACCCACAGAATAAAAAGAAAACCTATGAATCAGGAAAACATTTTAACTAACTATCCTTCACACAAAGGACTTCTATCTAGAACATATAAAGAATTTTTTAAAAATCAAGAACCTCAAAATTCAAAGACCCAATCCAAAAATGGGCATGCACACTTCTCAGATGAAGAAATACAAATGGCAAATAAATATATGAAAAAATGTTCAACGTCATTGGTCATTTGAGAAATGCAAATTTAAACAACAATGAGATTCCATCTCACTCCAGAAAGAATAGTTATCATCAAGAAATCAACCAGTAACAATTTCTGGATGGGCTGTGTAGAAAAAGGAACTCTTCTGCACTGCTGGTGGGAGTGTAGACTGGTGAATCCACTGTGGAAATCAGTGTGGAGATTCCTCACAAAACTAGGATTAGAGAGCTGATTTAACCCAGCTATTCCAATACTAGGTATTTTCCCAGAAGAATTATAAATATCATACCACAGCAACATACATGCATCCATATTTATAGCAGCACAATTTGTCTTAGCTAAATCTTGCAAACAGCACAAATGCCCATAAACTGAAGAATGGATAAAATGATGTGGTATTTTTGTACAATGGAGTATTACTCAGCTATAGAAAAGATAAACTCAAGGCTTTTATAGACAAATAGATGTAACTAGAGACCATACTCATAAGTGAAATAAATTGGATCCACGTGTGTAAACATCATATTGTCCCCCTAGTTCAAAAATCTGAAAGAGTAAATAAAACTCAAAAGGTACAATAGACAATGTGAAAGGGAAGGAAATTGTTCAAAGGAAAGCAACAACTGGGATAAGGGAAAGGAGAAAAAGAAGGAAGGGAAAAATATATATGTATATAAATGTATAGCTGGGGTAATTGTACTCCTGTCTAATGGTTTATTGAAGGGAACAGTTAATGCTTAAATTTTTTGAGCAATTTTGCATGCTTATATCTGGTAATCTGAACAACTAATCTGAAACAACAATATGCAGTATAACAACCATGAGTGAATTCCTCCCATCTTGTTTAGTGAAGTTCTGTATCATTTCTATTTTTTTATATTATTTTTATTCTCTTTATTGGTTTGATCAATCCTGCAGTCTTACATCAGGTAATCTGAGCAACTTCATTGAATATAACAATATGTAATATAACAACCACGGTTAATTCGTATCTTTTTGTTTTGAAATCTTGTATAATTTTTATTGTTTTTGTCGCTTTGTTTTTTTCTATGTTGTTATTTTGTTATTGTTTTTTATTCTCTTTAAAATAAAAATAAATGTTACTTAGCATCATAATTACTAATGTTCAACTTTGGAGATTATATAAACGTCTCAATCATTTCCTAGACATTCAAAGATCACCCAACATATGCCAGTCTAGGAGACAAAGAATAAAACTATGGGTAGGAACTTTTGTTCTTTAGAAGTCTAGAATCATCCCTCATATTCTCCCCAAAGGCATAACAATCCTCTGTACAATAGCTTTGTTCCACTGACTGAACACCTGTGGTGTGCCTGAGTACCAAGCTGAGTGTTTTCTTCATTACCTCATTTACTCTGACAGGTGCATTTCTATGACAAGTCTCTTTCTAACCCAAGGCTGTACCCTTACTTGTGAACAGTCCCTGGATCTGAAATCTGCATTCCTGTCACTTCTGCCTAATCTCTCTGGAGTTACATAGCACTGAACTAATTCTTTTTCCACAAGTCAACTGTTTAGATGATGTCATCTGACAATAATCCTCATATCACCTCAGGTTAATCAATCAGCCCCTCTTTCCAGAAACTCCACTAAGCTTAACTCCTGTTCACCACTGTATCTCCGGCCCCTAGGATAGTACCTACCACCTAAGGGGAATTCAAATAATTTTTGCTGAATATCAAATTTAATCACATATGCTAGATGTCCTACAATTTATTAAAAGTCCACCCAAATGATAAAAATGATAACTGAATAGAATCTTGCAGGTGTAGTGTGGCCACCAATGCAAAATATACTTTGATTTTCCTAAATACCCAAGAAAACATTATAGTCACTGAAAAAAAAAATCACACATTCAGTTTCAGCATTAAGTTAACTCAGAGTCCCAAATCTTCCTTTTAAGAATGCTTTTTTCTGTTAGGTTTTGCTAGTCTCTTACTTGCACTTTTAATTTTTTTAAACATTAAGTATAGATGTTTATATTCATTCTTGTATATTTCTACCTTGATAAATTTAGACTAATTTGCATCCTTTGCTGCTTTTGTTTAAATGTCATATATTTCTAACATCATTTCTCCCCTTCCCAATTTCAATCCTTTTATACATCTGACTGCAAACCCTTCTGGACATTACCTAAATCTCCAACAAAAAGTATTGGACAAAGCAGAGGTGTGTGGAATGTCACTAACAATCTGCCTCAAAATTGATATGCACATGTCAATCAACTTTTGACTCTTCTTAAATCACTTTCATTTGTGAACATTTCATCAAGGACAGTATATAAAGCTTTGTCAAAATGCTATGCTCAAAACAAGAGAGTGCAGATCCCACTGTAATAATCCTAACCTAAAGCTAAATGTGCTGAGGGCACTCTATATTTTATTTTATCTAATCTGTTGTTTGTTGCATAAATTTTACACTCTAAATCCTGTAAGGCTTCAAGTTTTGAAATGAATCCCAGGTTCTTGTGACTCAAAATCCTTTTTTTTCTCACTATATTTTAAATAGTTTCTCTGTTTTTCTGCCATATTTACCGCTTATCTAGCACAATGAATATGTCTGATTAAATAAAGGAAGAGAAATTTGTTCAAGGAAATGGATGATGAAAGGAGATTATTTAAAGAAAATGCCTTATTTAAAGTTAAAAAGCTCAAAACATCATCAAAATGTAATATGGCTGTGTGGTTTAGAAACAGTCTCCTTCACAGTTGGTTAACTTTTCTTTCTGGTGCAAAAATTTTAACACATAGCCTGAATTCACAATAAGACATTCTATCCAACTGCATGCGTATGTGATAAAATAACTTAATAATCATGAGAGGAGAATTTCTTGGTATGGAACATTAGCTGAAGCTTAATTTGGTGTCTGTAACTTTAAGTTAAACTTGCAAGAACTTTGCAAGAAAGATTATAACTTTACAAGGAAAAAATTATTATTATTCTTATTTTACATTTAGATCTGTTGACACATCTAGACTTTTGAAATATATTATCTTTACTTGTTCAGGCACTACCATCTGTTTGTAGATAGCAATCTATTTTTCTTGGGGCAAACCAAGTACCTATGACATATGTTTGCTTTAGAAGATGATTTCTTTGAATTGTTGGAATAAATCACAATGTCATTTTTCTATTTTTGTCCTTTCACAAAGATTTCAAGAATAACTTTTAAGGTCTTTAAAAAAATAATTATAAGCGTGCTCTCCATTCACAAAAACTAAAATTCTATCATCTGAATATACCATGAAATGCATAAAGGTCTTGCACTTGAGGAGTTTAAATGCAATATAATAAAGGAGCAATGTCAAGGCCAAACAAAATTGACAAACTAAAAATCTACCACAAAATTATTTAATAACTAATTTATTATTATCAAAGTGATTGTTATCTCAATGCTCAGCCTTTCTTCTTGGACCTTGTAGTGTAAAAGTAATGAGTTTCTTGCTATATTGTAGTGTTAGATAGAATGTTCCATATCAAAATTTATGTTTTTCCAGAAAAGTCATTCATGGATATAGGTCCTAAATTAACTGTAGTAATTCTATCAAATTTTTTTCTATATTTGACTCATCATATATTTTACTAAAAAATGGGGTACCCAAAACTTCAATCATATGTGCATATTAGAGTGATTTGTTAAAAATAATGCCTTAACACCGAAATGTTTTTGACATAAATTGTTTGAAAACCCTCTTGTAAGCTCAACCTTTTCACTGATCTTGGAAGTATAGTATCACTAATTCTGGTATAGAGCAAGGATGATAAATTGGAAATTGTTACATTTTAAACAGTAAATATTCATTAGACATTGTTCTCTGCTCAGCTGGTACATCTTATGTTGGTTCATATTGTTTTCCTTCTATCCTTTCTGATATTTTCACTGGCAGCAAAGTGACAAAGTCATAATTCTGCAGGCTTTGTTTTTTTCACTGCTGAAGCAACTCAATGTACATAACTTGGAAGGAAAAAAAATGTTGTGAAGGAAATCCTCACTGATGTCAACTGTCTCATTGCTTATTCCAAATGGCAATAGGAATAAATTATTGGTTTAATGATATTGCTTGAGAACTTCCAGATTTCTGAAAATATTAACAAAATGGCACACCATTGCCAGAGTGAGTTCTTTTTCCTTTTGAATGTATTTAAAGATTAAAGACCCTGGAGAATAAACTACTTTGAACTTATTTCAAAGTATAATATATTTTCTTTAAAAAGTTTAAAACACAATGATAAAAAGTTCTCAATTTATTAACAATTTTCTCATACCTTCAGCACTATCATCATTTAGAGATGGAAAATTTATTTTTAACACAGGCTATTAGTTATTATAGACTATAAAGAAGAGATACAGATTTTATCCTGATTTATGTAAAGTGTAATTATACACTCAGAAATCTGGCTCAATAAAGGAAATGGATTATTTGGGTTAATCTAATAAGAGAACTAACACTGAACCCTATAGAAACTTCACAGATTTCTAATTTTTAAAGAATTTTACTATAGTAAAATTCCTATATGATAACGTGATTACATTAGGTTATACTCTAAGATTTTACAGTACCTCAGAAACATTGTTATGTCATAAAATGAAAATAAACTCATTCTTTATATACTACAGATATTGATTGACTGACGGTTGGGTCTTAGGCTGCATATTAGGATACAAAGATCCCTTACAGAAGAGACTACATCAGTCTGACAGGAGAAGGACACATAAATACATGCATCTAGTAATATGTAGAAGACAGTAGATTAGTGTAGGTCTCACCAAAAGCAGACTCTGGGATGAAGACATGGATTCAGACCATTTTGGGGGAAGGGGGTCTTAGGAACTCAAATGAGCAGGTCACCATGTGGGCAATGGGAATTCAATTCCACCGGGCCCTTGTGAGGAACCAAGCAGATAACACACCGAAATTACCCTGCAAGGGATAGAGAAGCTGTGTAGATAGTGATCTTCATTGATTGAAAGATATTCCTGGAACTTCTGAGCTATCTGGCCACAATACCCCCTTAGGCAGAGAAGCAGAGAGATGCTGGATCATGAGGTGGGAAGCCACTCACGTTCAGGCGGTCTGTCCATCACAGCTACAGATGAACTCTGAAGCAGGCAAGAGATATGGCATGTGACATCAGCAGCCTTTACTACAGGTGACAATATAGAGTCCACTATTATAGAACAGAGACACAGAAGACAAAATTCAGTTCTTTATGGGGAACCAGGAAATATTTCAGAATACAACAGATGCCTATACTGAGTAAATGTTTGTTCTCCCGGCAAATGTAGAGAGTGAAGGAGGGCAGGTTTAATTGCAGGTACAGTTAGTGGTATATGAGATTACAGAGAGGTCACTGAGTCCTGTCTTTGTGTTAACTGTGATAAAATTTACTGCTTAAATAAATGTGTAAGTGCTTTTGTTTAAGTAATTACCTTCTTTTTGGACCCAATTTCAGAGTCATTGTAGATCTTTAAAGCTACTGATGATATAACTGTATAGTAGCTAGCATTTCATCAGTATAAAAGAACAGTTGTGCTAAGGAACTTACAAAGAGAAAGATTTATTTCTTGGCTCATAGTTTGGGTGGTTCCAGTCTACGCTTGGGTAGAACTATTGCTTTGGGCCTCTGGTGGGTACACTAAATAGCAATAGTGAGGAGCAGTGAACTGCTCATCTCATTGTCAGGAAATTTAAAAAAGAAGAAGAAAGAATGGAGGCTCTGCAATTCCCCTCAAGTTCATGCCTCTGATAATCCAATGACTCCCCACTGGGTCTCACTCCTCTGAAAGTTTCCACCACCTCTGAATGGGGACCAAGCTAAACAGGGGCTTTTGCAGAACACTTATCCAAACTATAGCAGATAGTTTCTTATGGGAATTATGGAGTAATTGTTTTATTCTCTCCTGACTTTGACTCGTAGATAAGGAGAAATCACAAAGCTCAAAGTAGACAGTCTAGAGACTGACCACAAATCTATAGGAACTGGGACTTCAGGAAAGATGCTGAGTTCCAGGAGCATAAAAGAGAACTTTGTCCCTGAAAAAAAATATGGAAGAGAATCAGCATTCAAGGCAGAAATGATGCAGACAGAGCAGTAGAGACTAGAGACATAGTTCTTAAAACTGAGGTACAAATAATACCTTACAAATAAAATTAGATCTCACTGATGAAAACTGAGTAGCAAGTCACAACAAGCATATCAACAAAGGGGAGGGATCTAGTGACTCTAAACTATGAAATTAGGGTTTCTTCTAAGGAGGTGACTTTTAAAATGACAGTTATGCAACTCTAAACTGGGCGTGCCTGTAATCCCAGCACTCGGGAGGCTGAGGCAGGAGGATTGTTGCAAATTTGAGACCATCCTGCGCTACAAAGTGAGCTCAAGGCCAAGCTGAACTGCATAGCAAGACCCTGTCTCAAAAAAAAAAAAGACAGTTATGTAACACTGGAGAAGGAAATTAGAAAAGAAGGTATAGAAGACGGAAAAAAACTCATATTCATAGATTGGGAGAATTGTGTTGAGTGTTTTTTGTTAGTACATGTTTGTAGTACATAATGATCCCATTCTCTAGGGAGAGTTAGTACCTGTACATAACACATTTTTAATTCCATTATCCCCTTTCCTTCCCCTCTCTCCCTATTTCTTGATCTCCTTCTCATTTGCCAAAAATCCATCACCTAATTCCTATTATCTATGTTTTATTTTGCTCTTTATTTATAAGTTGGATTTCTCATATAAGAAATCTATGTGATATTTAAGCTTATGTATTTTATTTATTTTATTTAGCATAAAATGGTCACATTACCAAAAGCAATATGCAGATTCAATCAAACCCCATCAAGATGTCAGTGATACTCTTCACAGAACTAGAAAAAGAAGTTAGAAAACGCACATGGAAGCACAGAAGACCCAGAGTAACCAAAGCAATCTTGAGCAAAAAGAGCAGTGCTGGAAGTATTACAATTCCTGATTTCAAAATATTTTACTACAAAGCCATAGTTAAAAAAAAAAAAAACAAAAAAAACAAAAAAAAAACCCTAACAACAACAACAAAACCAGCAACATGGCACTAGCATAAAAGCAGATACGTAGTCCAATGGAATAAAAAAAGGACACAGAAACAAACCCACACAGTTATAGCCATCTGATTCTTAATAAAGGGGCCAAAAGCACAAGTTGGAGAAAACACAGTTTTTTAACAAATAATGCTGGGAAAGCAGGATATACACTGAAACTAGATCCCTCACCCTGTACAAAATTCAATTCCACAAGGATCAAGACCTAAGTATAAGACTGGAACTTTGAAAGTACTAGGAGAAAACAATTGAATTTCAATAGCACAGGGAAATGATAGTAAGACTCCACGACAGTATTACATTCAGTTCAAAAGCTTCTGGTCTGCACAGCAAAGTAAACAGTCAGCACAGTAAAGAGCCAGCTTATAGGCTGGCAAAGTATTTTTGCCAGGTACTCTTCCAACACAGGATGAATACCCAGAATATATAAAGAATTTAGAAATTTAACACTGAAAATAATCCAATCGCCAAATGAGGAAGAATTAAACAGACACTTTTCAAAAGTACAAAGAACCAATAAATATATGGAAAAAGTGTTCAATGTCTATAGCCATCAGGGAAATGCAAATCAAAACTACATTGAAATTCTATCTCTCTTGTCAGAATGGCTATCATGAAAAATACAAAAGGTGATAAATGAAGATAGGTATACGGGGTAAGTGGAACCCTACACACTCTTGGTAGGAATGTGAATTAGTACAGTTACTATGAAAATCAATATGGAGGTTCCTCAAAAAACTACAAATAGACCTTCCAGTTAACCTTGGTATACCACCCCTTGCTATAGTCCCCAAGGAATCAAAGTCAGCATACTAGAAAAAGTAGTTGTAAACCCATACCTATTGCAGTTCAATTCCCAATAGCTAAGCTATAGAAACAGCTAGGTGTCTATCAACAAATGAATGGATAATGAAAAGGTGGTATATTATGCACAATGAAAGTGGAATATTATTTGGCCATTAAGAAAAGAAAATCATATGATTTGCAGGAAAATGGATGGAACTGGATACCACGATGTTAAATGAAATAAGCCAGACTGAGAAAGTCAAATATCGTATGTATTCTCTCATATGAGGGTTCTCTGGAGGAGATGAGAGAGAGAGAGGGAAGGAGGGAAAGACAGAGAGACAGAGAGAGTAAGAAAGAGGACATGAAAATAAAGAGGAGGCTATTAGAGAAGAGGAAAGGGATCTGGGAAGAAGGAAGAGGAAGAGGTGATAATGGAGGAGATTTGTCCAATTATTTTATTTAAATATAGGATAAACCAGAATGAAACCCACTGGTCTGTATAAATAATAAACACTTCAAAAAAGAAGAAATTAAGGCTTCTTTGTTTCTTTACAGATTAAGCCAGTGGTGGGGGAATCTATGAACATAAGAACATTTAACATTTAATGCTAAGCTTGCCCCTTACCCTGTTTATATATCACACGTCTGTAGTTTTAGAGTGGAGTCTACAACGGAGTGATTTAACAGGAGTCCCAAGTGCTATGGATAGTGAGATGAAAAACACTGAATTTAGGTAAGATGGATTTGGGTCTGGGAAAGAAGAGAGCTTCAAATGAACAATGTCAGAAGCAAAGTGATCAGTTCATTGTAGGTTATCCAGAACTTCCCCAGTTTGAGTGTGGAAAGATTCATATCCCAGGGAACTGTTCAGTCCCAGACAAACAGAGACAGTTGGCCTTTCTAGCATAAAGGGAAGTGCCACTGCATCAGGGAGCTTACTGAACACCAAAGTATCAGTGCCTCAGTGCCGTGCATTTCTACACACTCTACACCGTACCAGCTGCCCTACACACACACACACACACACACACACACACGCACACACACACACATATATCATGCTGCTACTTTGTTTCAAATCTATGGCTGTTACTGAGGGATAATCTGATGCTCAGAACCTCATGAGACCCTGGGCTGAAGAAGGTCCTGCTTCCAGCTCTACTTCAAATTCCACCACCCTTATGCTTGGAAATGGAGGAACCCCAGACAATAAAAGGAAACAAAAGAAAAGCAAATAAAAGTGCATACTAGTTTTGAGATGACTATCTATGTAAACATCCCAATGTGATGCACAAAGCTGGTTTGGGCCCCATATTGGAGTATTATCACTCCTCTACCATCTAAAAGACACGTTACCTTGAGCAAGTTACTTCTACTTTCTACTCTCTTTCTTCATCTGCAAAATGGATATAATAATAATAATAATAATATCTAATGAAGCCTGCTTCATAAGATTAGTCAAGACATGTGATGTCCTCAGGACACTGCCTCATTGCCTGCTGCACAGAATTACTCTGTAAATGCAAGTTATTATGGCTATTAAACCGCTGATATTTAGGATAATTCAAACCATTCAGTTACTTGCATGAACAACATTTGTCTTTCTTTGAAACCCAAAGAAATTAAGCTGTAACATTCAAAGACATTTTAAACAAGGGATGTTTTTCCGATCAGCTAACATATCATGTGGAACACCCCCCTGCACTTCTGGCTCTCCTGGGTCTGCAGAAGGAAGGATGAATCAGCCCCACGCAGGATGTTGACGAGCCCGCCAGTCGAGTGAGAGCATCCAGTAAGCTCACAAACCCGGGAGGGAGGCTTGGAAACACTTCAAAACCTGCTGACACTCAGATTGCTTCTGGTCGCTTGTGGATTGGTATTGGTGGTATGTCCTTAACCACACACTTCACCTCCATATGTCGCAGCCCTCTTCACCTTTCCCACTCACTGTGACAATGAGAATATTGAAATCAATAAGTTCACTCTCCTTGCTCCAAATACTGAAGTGCTTTGAAATGGAAAATGGTTCAGGAAAAAGAAGCCAAGACAGAGGCAGAGAGGACATAGGTGGAAGTTGGAACTGGCAGCGTCCACTGTCTAGAGAGATGGCAGCCGGCTCTGAGTGGAGAATGTGTCTCCCTCAATTTTGTCACTACTCAGTAGTGCAGACAGGTCATTTTCATTCAATGGACCCTGAATGTCTCCCTTGTAAAATAAAGGCACTGGACCAAATAAACAGCTATTTTCTCTCTGGTTCCAAAAAATCCTAAAAATATTCGATGATAAAATGTCAGACAGATGGCTTTAGCCTTATTCATCCTTGTCACAGTGCCTCCCCCTCTGTCATCCTTTAGGGTGCATTCTTCAGATACCATTCTCAGTCTGAAACTGACCTAATCATGTGTCTATCTTTCCTGCTAAAGTTCCTTAACATCAGAGATTGTTTTAATCGCATTTTACCCCTGGTGCTTGGAACCATGCCAGACATGAGAAGGTGTTCAGTAAGTCCTTCAACCTCATTTCTGGATCTTCTGTTAATCTCCTTCCAGTGCCTCCATTGACTGAACACAGCAGGAAGTGAAGAAGCAAGGCCAAGTGTGGAGGGAGCACATAAAGGCTGGCCTTCCAGGGCACCAAGTGGGATGGAACTGGTGAAAAGCAGATTGGTGGGGATGAGGGGACAAACAGAAATCACCCAACCCACTCACTCCCTGTACTCCTGTACCACCGCCTCCTCCTCCCAAAAGCATCCTGGATGACCGTCCATTCAAGTAATTCTCTTCTGTGCAGATACATGGATATTTCCATTTCCTCTGAGTATTATCTACTTTCTAGCATTTTTTAATCACCAACCAGACTGTAGGCTCCATAGAGACAAGATGACATTTTCTACTTCTAGACCCATCGCTAGTGACTCATGCTATATATGACACTCAATATATGTAATGTTCATGACACTCTTTAACCAAGTTTTAAAATATCAATTATGCAGTTATTCCTGTCATGTTAATTTCTAAAGCTCTAAAAACAGTTGAATAAACTGGACAGTGTAGGTTACTGTCCCGTAGAGTGTTTCTGTGGTAAGGTCTCCCCCCCATTACAAAGACTGACATTGGATTTCAGGCCATAGTAGCTTCCTACAGTTTGTTCACTCAACAAGCCTTTATAACTATTCAGTTGGAGTAAAGTGTGTATAAGGCATTGTAAGAAATCAATTTGACTTAGCTTCTATCCCAAATTACTTAGAGTGAAATAGGAGAGATAAGCCATTTGTGTAGCTAGGTGGAAGGAAGGAAAAGGAATCTCCAGAAGAAAATAAAATGCTAGAAGAGTTCTACATAACAGCAGTGATTTTGGTAGAGGAAATTAAACTAGGATTCACTTGGATTATTCCTTGAAAATCAAGTGTTTTTTGACTATCAAGAAATAAGAAGAAGAACATGCTATATGCTTGTGACTAGAAGCTTTCAGGGGAAAACAGTGCTCTAAAAGTTAAAAGGAAGAGTCTCATGAAAACAAATCTGAAAAAAATGCTGGAATCAGATATGGAGGCAGGTTAAATCTGGATAGCAAGCTAAATCTGAACCACATTTCTATAGGCAATAGGGAGTGACTAAATAGCTTTCAGCAGGTGATAAGAGTTAGAATTATAAGGAAAAAAAATAGCAGGTGACTGTACATTGACAGCTTTCTCTGCCAAACATGGTGGGGCTTTTCTTTATATGTATTCATTTGTTTTTATTGTTGTCGTCATTTTGTGGTGCTAGGGAAAGAACCCCGAGCCTCCTTAGTGCTAAGCAAGTGTTCTACCAGTACACTACCAGCACTCCCCAAGCTTGCTCTTCATACTGATTTCCACTTGCACAATCCGTAGTCAGGAGCAGCCCACCCCAGAGTGGGGGATGGGACTATCCTATACCATTAGCACTACTTAAAATTATAGCTGCAAGATGATAATGAAAAGCATCTAGACCTCTAGGTGGTTTTGCTATTTTTTCTAAACTAGAGTCTATGACATAGAAAATGTATCATCCCCTCCCTCTCTCAACCATCTAACCTATACCAGGGGCAAACTGCTACACACATATTCATTTAATCCTGAAGATATCCCTGTGTGGTAAACTCCACTGTTAATGCTAGAGGAGCACAGACAGATAAAGTGATTTCCTCAAGATAACAAACCTAGTAAGTGCCAAAACCAGAATTCATTTCTGGTTGTTCAATTCTTAATAAGTGCTCTCACTGGCCTGACAAGAAACTTATAACTTCTTTGAAATCAGAGGTTATGCCTATTCAACCTAACTGCATGCAACCCCTGGGCAAATAGGAACCTAAAGTAGTTATGTTGTGGTGATTTCAGCCCTAAAAACAGATCCACTTTTTTATATACATACAGTTTTCTAAACAACTTGTCCTCATTTTAAGTTGGTTCTATTTTGAGTCTCCATATATACAAATCAGGGCCTCTACTAAGAATCCAGGTATATTTGAGAGAAACTAAATAACTACAATTGTCTAATCAGACATGTGGAGATAAGTGCTATGCCAGCTGCTGTAGGGGCAGGCCAGAAAGTTAACATTTTCAATGGTTAAGTGAAGTCATTTCTTGAATTCTAACCGATAGGCTATTTACAGCATTTCTTCTCTGGTAGCCAAGTGCTATTGTTTAAAATGGTTGTTCTTATTACTAAACTGTAAGTATTCTAAATGTCAAGGACAAAAACTCCTTGTCACACTAAGTTTCAAGCATGGTTGGGCATTATAAGTGAATTTCATATTATTATTATTCAACACTGACATTTTACCTTAGAAGAGAAACCCTTCTGATTTGCGGATTCAGTAATCATAGGTTGAGCTATGTGAGGCTCCCTGATTGTAGGTGCTCTCCAGCCTCCCTCCTCCATCCCTTCCTCCTGCCTCAGGCCCCCTCCCCTTAACCCACCTCTCTCCCTTTTGTCTATCATAACTTCCTCCACTGTCACATCACTGCTGCAGTTTCCATGGGGACTGTTGACACAGCTACAGATGCTGGCATATGCATGAGGCCCTGAGCTTGGATCAAATATCCACAGATGAAAATATGAATAACTAACAATAAAGACAACCACAAAGACTCTTTTCATGCTTACCGTTTTGCATGCATAATTTTATTTAATCTTGAACACAATTCAAGGCTGTAGGCACTATTACTATCTTTATTTTTCTAGATAAGAAAAAAGAGATGCAAAGTGGTTTGGTGAAATAGTCACAATCATACAGTTCATAAATAGCAGTATATGGATTGGCTAGGACATCTACATGACTTCAGACTTCATACCCTTGAACCCTCCACTAGCTACATAAAGGATTTGTCCTGCATTGGTACAAACAGAGGAAATAAAATGAGAAGGAACAAGTGGCTATCTGAAGTAATTTCTGTGAGAAGTCTAAGCCTCAGATAGTCCTTTTTTGGATATATACCTCAGTGGGGTAGGGGGTTATTTCCTTTTGGGACACAGTTGAACACATATCATTTTGTGAACCCTATGATGTTATTACTATGGCTATGGTTCTGTGATGCTGATATAAAAAAAAAAAATTTAAGGAAAATTTAATCACTTTCTTCAAAACATGAGAATCCCAGGTCTCTAACCTTTCCCAAGGAGACTTTGGTCTATTTAGGCACACAAAAATCTTTCTGCTTAAAAGAAAGTTTAAAAAAACAAAATTAGATTTTATCCACAATATGTTAAATGAAGCTCTCCAAATTAAGCCCATTTTAAAAGGTATTGAATGCTAAGTTTTACCTCTTTAAGAGCAATTCCATTCCACTTACTTTGTCTATTAACATATCAGATGTTCTCAAGCACACTAATAATGTAGGGGTGCTTCACCTACTCCATTTTTCTCCTAGTCATTCTAAACTCTTCCTCATTCCAAAAGGAACATGCTGCATTTCCCCCTTGGCTTATCTCATTTTAATTTTATTTGATAGATGTAGATTCATCGGAATCCAAAAATGCAGTACATGTACATTAAGTCCATAAAACTCTCTGTAGCTCTACTAAATCTGCTACACAGATGCTTAGATCACCTGGTACAAGTGAGAAAATAAAGAGATAGGAAACTTGCTTAATCAGTAAGAACATTCATAAACAAAGCCACCTCCTAATAATAAGATGGCAGATAACATTTCATGCATGATAATCCTGAATAATTTTTAGAGGCCGTTCAGAATTTGATTTGGAAAAGTTGGGTTAAGAAAGTTCTTTGACCTTGCTAGGGCCCAGCAGAAGAGGGTGCAGTGATCATTTAATGGTGCCTTCCGTAGATGTAGAGGGGAGGACCAATGAGAAGGGATGGTAGGACACGCTGCATAAGATACTGATATAATCAACCTAAGGCAGGTTTTGCACAAGTTGTTCTCATTATTTCTTTCTAAGCTCTCTTGTTTATACACTTTCTTCCCAGTGCTTTTTGTTAGGCAGATTTGTATCACCATGACAAAATACTTCACATAAACAAGGCGAAGGAAGATGTTTGTTTGGGTTCATAGATTCAGAGGTTTTAGCCCCTAGTCACTCTTTTGCTTCTGGTAGAATATCACGGTGGTGGGTATGTGGTAGAGAAAGGCAGCTCACTGCATGATGGAGGAGACAGTGAGAGAGAGAGAGAGAGAGAGAGAGAGAGAGAGAGAGAGAGAGAGAGGAGACAGAGAGAAATAAAAGCCAGGGACAAGATTTTCCACTCAAGGGCTTGCCCTCAATGATTTATATTCTTCAGCCAGCCCCACTTCCTAAAGTTGACACCAACTCTCAATAGGGCCAGCAGTGCCGAAGGCTGGGTTCCAAGCTTTCAACACATCAGCCCCTCTGGGACATTTCAGATTCAAACCACAACAAGCTCAGAATAACAGATACAGTTTGTAATTTTAAAGAGCACTAGCCTATCCCCTGTATATCGACCCAATTGGTCTCTTGATTACTGTGTCTGTCCACTGTTATCATTTAGTACCAGGTACTAGCACTTTCATGTTCTATAGTAACAACCATCTGACCTGGCCTCCAGGTATTTACTCTGCAATACCTCTCTTCACCACTGCCAAAGAAAGCACTTCAAAGTACAAACTGGTCATGTCACATCCTTCTTAAAACAGTTCAGTGGCTTTCCACAGCTCAATGGCTTTTCCAGACTCCTAACAAAGTTTATAACCCTACATACTTGGCTCCTGTCTTGGTTACTTTTCTCTCAGCACTGAGACAAAGTATTCAACTCCCAAAATTAAAGAAGGAAAGGTTTATTTAGTGCACTGTTTGTGGAGGTTTCAGTCCATACTTAGTTGGCTCCAAGGCAGAGTGGCACATGGCAGAGGGCAACAGTTCATGGAGGCGGCAGATAGCAAACGCAACAAGAGCAAAAAGGGAGGAGCAGCAGAGAGCAGGATCTTTCCCTTCCTTATACTGTATGCAAGCTACCTGTCCCAGGGCGAGGGTAGCACTCACACCCAAAATCCCAGCATTGGACCATGGATGAATCAAAAACTCTAGAAGCCTGCCCCATGACTGCATGAGGCTTTGTGGGGACATCTGGACACTAACCATAACAGCTCCTAAATCTCCTTTCTAGCTTTATCTTCCACCATGTTCCCCTAATTTCTGTTAAGTTTTAGGCACTCTGGACTTTCAGTCTCTAACATGTGCCCCGTTCCTCTCTCTGACAGACTTTTACACATGCTCTCCTTTTCCAGCAGTATTCCTTCCTTTCTCAACCTTTTCTCTCCATAGTTGTCCAGTCAATCTCCCCAATTATTTTTCCTCTGAAGAACCTTTCCTGTGGAGACTATATAATTTATCATCCCAAACCGGGATACCTTTCAAACTAAAGTGCTGTCAAACATTAATTTGGAATCACTGACAGAAACTGCCATTAGCTATGCTCACAGCAACTTGAACAAATACATAGCTCTCTATTTTGAGGAATGAGAAAGTAAGAGTGGAGGAGAGGGTTAGAGGCTGCTTGACTATTGAGACTTAAATCACCTCCACCACCTATATTCCCTTAATGGTGAAATAGAACATAAAGTGTCCCCATCATCTGGTGGAGTTTTGGGGGGTTTTGTTTGTTTGTTTGTTTGTTTGTTTTTGAGACAGGGTCTGGCTAAGTAGTTCAGCTTCCCAAGTGCTGGCATTACAGGTGTGCGTTACTCTGCATGACTCTAACATCTGTTTTTCAAAGCAAAGGTGTGGCTGTATCTCCAAATCTCTCACAGGAATTCAAAGAGAGGATGCATTCACTATGTGGACCTGAAATAGGAATGAAATCATGTTTATTTAATTAGATATCCCAATTTTTACTTTAAATTAGAAATATAATTTCTTTTTAATTGTAAAAATAATACATCTTCATTACTTTAAAACTTTAAATAAAACAGAGCAGTGGGAAACACAAAATAAAAGTTCTTTTCAATGGAGAGGTATTTTTTATTTTAAAGAGAATAAAACAATAAAAACAATGGTATAAAATTTCAAAGCAAGATTGTAGGAGAGTAACAATGGTTAGTACATTGCATATTGTTTTCTTCAAAGTAATTGCTCATATGACAAGATATAGGCATGAAAAGTTGATCAAACAATATAGGCATAAACCTTCCTTTTCAATTAACTAATAATAGTAATTAGTAGTACAACTATATTAACTATCTTGTATACATATATACTTTTTCTTTTCCCTTCCTTCTTTTCTGCTTTCCCACATTCCAGTTTCTTTTTCCTTTTGAGAAGCTTCTTCTCATGTCACAATATCTATTGTACATTTTGAGTCTTATTTATTCTTTCAGCTTCTTATAATAGGGAGACAAAATGATGTTTACACATGTGAGACTGATTTATTTCACTTACAGGTATGGTCTTTAGTTGCATCCAGTTACCTACAAATGTCTCAAGTTTATTCTTCTTTATAGCTGAGAGGTAATACATTGTATAAAAATACCACATCTTGTTTATCCATTCCTCAGTTGATGGGCATTTGGGTTGTTTCCAAGATTTAGCTATGACAAATTGTGCTGCTATAAACATAGGTGCATATATATTGCTATGGTATGATGCTTTCAATTCTTCTGGCAATATGCCCAGGGGAATAGCTAGGTCAAATTGAACTCCTAATCCTAGATTTTTAGATATCTGCACACTGACTTCCGTAGTGGTTGCACCAGTCTACACTCCACAAACAGTACAGAAGGGTTCTTTTTTCCTCCACAGCCCCTCCAGCATTTGTTATTGGTTGATTTTTTGATGATAACCACTCTTTCTGTGGTGAGATAGAATCTCAGTGTTGTTTTAATTTGCATCCAAAGGGGTATTATTGACAACCAGATTTTCTTTCTTCTGTGTATTTCCAAGCTTTTCTCTGTGTGACAAGCTTATTTTGTTGATATTTTGAAAATGACATCACATTATTAGCATTGTTCTATATCTTGATTCTTATTAAACTGAATATAATATAGACATCTTTTGGGAAGGATAAAAGTAGCCCTTAATATTTGAAAGCTGGCTTGGTGATATTAGCTTGACTTAGATGTTCTCCTGTTGCACATATCACAGGAAATTGATATCACACAAGGCTACTTTCTGATCATGATGGAGCAAGACAGAACAAGATGACTCCAACCACATTTGAACATAGGCAAAATATGAACATTGTCCAAAACACCACAAAAATATCTAGACAGCTCCCTTTTCTATCTAATATGAGTTAAAGTTGCTTCTCTATCAATTACAGTTGTATCCTTACTCTAGCCTGGCCTCCTAGGTAAGATTCAGTAAGATACACACACATTCATGGAATTGGCCAGTTGAAAGCATCCAACTTTCCTTGTACCCCTCCAAACTCCCTGACACATGCCAAATCCCACATAATTTTCTTTCTAACACCCTCTTACTGACATATCTTACATTTTTCCATGGTTCTGTTCTCTTTCTCTGCAATAAAAACTTACTCAAATTGTTCAATTACAGGCATATTCCTGTAATTGAATAAGTTCAGTTCTTGGTGGGCTTTGGCTGGATGTACTGTATTGTCAGTATCCATTAATCAACTTTTAAAATTTATTTTGTGGAATTCCATTGTATAGATGTACTGTATTTTATTTAACTGCATGTATATTTATAGGTATATATAAGTAAATTATAAAAATTTGCAATGAAGGCCTTTCTATAGATGCTACTATGCAATTTGCTAGTTATTGTACTTTCCTAGGATAAATTCCAAACAGTATAATTACTGAGCCAAAGATCATGCTCATGCTCATTTTCCTTTTTTTAAATTTTTTTAAAATTTTTTTTTATTTTAAAGAGTAAAAGAAGGATAACATAATAATAGGGGGGCTTACCAAATTACAGACAAAGTGGTAGGAAATTATCAATGGTTATTGTTTTACATATTGTTATCTACAAGATAGTTTCTCAGGAAAACAAATAGACAAATAATAGTGAGTTACAGACAAAAGAGGTAGG
>NW_004955421.1:9617747-9647127 GCF_000276665.1 Chinchilla lanigera | reverse complement strand
CAGTCTAAGGGCCGGCGCGCAACAGCGCTCGCAGCCGCAGCTCATGCTCATTTTCATTTCCTTTCAAAATAGTTTTCTTTAAAAATAATGTAAATGTAATACATGGTCTTGGCAAAAAAGTAACAAATCAAAAGTTCAGATGAGCATAATTATAAATAAAAGGTGTAGTTCTTCTCACCCATTCTCCAATATCATTCCTTAAAGATGTGTCCTTCCATAACTTTTGCCAGATAAGAATAGGTATAATTGTCTTTGCATAAGTGCATATAGACTCATATGCATAAGTATAAATATACACTTCTCATTTTGATATTTTTTTGGTACTGGGAATCAAACTCAGGACCTTGCACTTGCCAGACAGGTGCTGTGCCACTGAGCTATATCCCTGGCCCATATTTCTCATTTTGACCAGATTATGTTATACTTACATTCACCTATATTGTAAAATTATCCTAACAGTAGTGATATGCTTGCCTATTTCTCAGACTATAAATTTAAAATATAGAATATTAAGAAGAAAAACTGAAGTCTAAGCTATTTCAGCTTTGATTTTCTTAATTTAAAATGTCTGCTAACAAAATCTATTTTCCAAGCCTGTTTCAGGACATCAAAGGAGATGATACATACAAAGAATTTCCTGCATTTTGGTTGGTCCACAAAATATGAATTAATAAATGGTAATAATTTATACTGTTATTTTTATTATTATCATTTGCTATATCTACCACACCAAATTTACCTCTGTGTAATAGCTACTGTTATAACATTTAACATTAAGAAGCTAAACATAACTAACTTTAAGACCATAAGTTACTGTCTCTAATACTAAGAGGCTAGAAAATTTAAATGATGTGAAAGAATTTGCTATAATTTCTGGGAAAAAAAAATATCCTCCCCCACCTTCTAATCAGTTATCTGGCTGAAATTTTCAATTCACTTCTCCTTTGGAGAATTTGACAGTATTCTAATACCCAGAACTTTGGCGCACAGGCACTTGATAAATGCTTCCAGATTCTATCTTTAAAAGCAGTAATGCAATTTGGGTGAAAATAAAGAGGCAGTCGAGTGGAGGCTCTGAAGGGTGGACAGTTAGATTTCGTGGGCCCATTTTTCTACTCCAGAGAAAGAGATATTTATTGCCTGCAGCACAGCTGAGGGATTGCATTTGGAAATGCCATAGAAAGTAGTCTGTAGCTGAGGTCCTGGGGCTCGGCCCAGGATAAGGCAGTTGGCAGGGTCAGCCTCAGGATGGCAGGAAGCCTGCTTTCCAAACAGCAGCTGCAAAGAGACCGAGTTTGTTCAAACTTATTTTCATCTCTCACTGCACCCCTCCGACACTTTCCCAGGCACAGTGCTGTCTTTGTAACCCAAGACACGGAAGCAAGAGAAGAAAAGAAAGGAGGG
The DNA here is from genome assembly GCF_000276665.1 of Chinchilla lanigera. Classification (NCBI taxonomy): domain Eukaryota; kingdom Metazoa; phylum Chordata; class Mammalia; order Rodentia; family Chinchillidae; genus Chinchilla; species Chinchilla lanigera. Next base: position 9,645,723 of record NW_004955421.1, on the reverse strand, counting down.
AGAAAAGGAGAGGAGAGAGGAGAAGGAAGGAAGGAGAAGGGAGAGGGATGGAGAGAAAAGAGGAGAGAGGGAGACAGAGAAAGGACAGTGGGAAATTTGCTTCTTGATAGTAAGAAACGTGCTCAAGATAATACTGATGAAATGATTTTTTTCTTTTTTACAAAGGAAACTCGAGGCCTTGCTGCATTCAGACCTTTTCTCTGAGTCCACTGATGCATTTTTGGTATTATTATCATTGATATTATTGGTATCATTTATGTTATCATCATTTAAATTTTTGATATTAGTTTTGTTGGTATTAGTATCATTATTTTTCTTGATAGTTATTATTTTAATTTGGATGGGTATATACATAAACATTTTAAATAATAGTTTTCAATTTTACAGAAGAAATAGCACAGAAATTAAATTACTGTCCTAATACAATATTATGCCAGATATTGATGCCCCAGGGGGTACTGGGAAATGGACTCCAAGAATCTGAACCTAGTTTTGGTGGTATAGTGGTGAGCACAGCTGCCTTCCCAGAATCTGACCCTGTTGCTCCCTCCTTGAGACTAGTCTTCTGACTTCTTGTCTCTGTCTTCTCATTTGTCTGGTAGATTGATAGTATAATTATGGATGTCACTTTAGTGAAAAGAGAGCAGACTCGGGTTCTACAAATGGATCATCTAAGTTTGGTCATCATCACTCGTTAGCTGTGTGACTATAAGCCGGATCCTTACCTCTCTGTGGCACACTTTTCTTATCTATAATGACAATATCCAAAGTAAGAATAATAACGATGCTTAGCTAATTGGGTTATTATGAGTATGAAACAAAATAATGCTCTTGATGTGCTTAACATGGTATCTGGCACATAATGAGACACAATAAACCTTGAGGGAGCGGGTAATAGGTACTAGTAAAATAATATCAGATGATATACTCGGGATTTTTCAGTAACATTGTACATCTTGAAAAAGGCTTCTCATGGTCTCTACTAGATATTTTTCTGAAAGAAAAAAAAAAAAACAAGGAATTTGTCTGAACTAGGGAAGAAAGTTGCTCCAAAGGAGTGCATACCAGAGGTCAAACTTTGGTATTTATTTAGCTGAAGTTCTCAGGCCTCAAAGGACAAGGGGTAGAAGTTGCCCTGGATAGTGTACTTCACACAGCCAACCCTAAGAATCACTCAATGCTGTAGAGAAAGACCAACCCACCATATTAACAGTTTTACCTTCAGGGAAAGACTTCACTCTTCAAGATTTGGATCAATGCTGTAGAGAAAACTGGACAAAGATGCAGAGTTTTGTTCCCAGTTTTAAGACTTAAGGCTGTGTATAATGCCAAGCATGCTTTGGCAAAGAAAAACAGATAAAAGATGTGTTAGGCAAAAACAGCCTCGCCTTTTGGCATTTTAGGTTTGCAGCAAAATGGAGTTTTGATCCTAGATTATTCTCCCTGCTGACTTGCTGCTTCAGAGTTTCAGCATGTCCTGTAACCTACTTACCTGGTAAGGGTGAACATGCATATTAGGGCACAAATAGAAAAAATAGGACAGAAGTAGGGGGAGGAGATATAGCAAATGTGTAAGTAAGAATCTAGAACTTTTTATAACTGATGTCTCCTTCAATTCTTTCACATCCACCTTGGATGGATTTATAGGACCAAAGAAAGGTCTTTTCTAGCCCTGTGATTTTGTACTGAGCAAATTCAGTCTCCTCCACATTGTCCACAGGGTATCAGCTGCTCTTTATAGTTTTGAATGCAGCAGAATTATTATTAGTTCTATGGAAAATATTGAACCACAGTTGTTCTCAGGAATGTCTTGCTGCTTAAATTTAAAATGTCGTAAGGTATTTGATCATATACAGATAGCAATAGGTCAGGCAAAAGCCTAAAGCCAGAAAGAAAAAGGCACAAAGAAATGAGAGATAGTCACACAATACATTTCAGGGTGTAAGAAAAAAACAGGACCTTCAAGAATAGTGATTCAGATTTAAAGTAAAGCTTGCAATCCACTAGTTGCCTTCCTTCTGTTTATTCAACTACAGCAGTTGTTCCTGGTTTTGGATAACACCATTTCATCAGTTATAAAGTTACAAAGAAGGAGCCTTCCTGGATTTACTTGGCAGTAGAGCTCTAGCCCTCCATTTCCAATTATCTTTTTAAAAGAAAAATGTGACTCAGTCATATATATATATATACACTGATTTATAGAATCAAAACACATTGGTGTTGAAAGAAACTTCTGTTCTGCAGTCACCTAGAATTAGCCACTTTAGATGTAGCAGGTTAGGGAGATTCAGTAAAATGGCCAAATTAGTTTTCTTTCGCTCTCTCTCTCTCTCTCTCTCTCTCTCTAAGTAATGAGGTTTCATTAGCTCAGGCGTTCTCAGAGTAAGCAGAATTAAGCTGACAAACTGTTGTGCAGAGAATCAACTCTGACAAACAGATAAGAGTGGTTTTTAATCATGTATCAGTTACTTATGTACAGATAAATTCCCTAAAGGTTTTGAGGATAGTTTGCGTCATTCAGCCTCCTGTAAGCCTGTTCTGCAACATGGTTAGCAAATTTTCTTCTTTCCATGTAAAGAACAAATTTTTCTTTGATGCAAATCTACTCTCACGGTTCTGAATTAATACGGTCTGTGAAGTACATGGTTTAATGTACAAGTTTTTATCTCCTAATTTTACCATCAGTCTTTCCAATTCCTTAAACACCTCATATTTGCAGTCCTCCACAGCAGCAATGCTCAAACTGAGAATGCACAGACATTCCAAATAGTATTGCTACTGGGGCTTGGGGTGCTTGGGGCTCCTTTTTGAGATTTTTTTTTGGTAGGTCTTTTTGTTGTAGTGAACAAAGAATTGGACAGGAAACAGGACACCAAGGTTTTATAGCTATAAAAGGTAGAAAAATAAATATGCTCAGCCAAGTGAATGTGGGTCAGTTAAGGTAGGAAAAGAGGTATGCTCATAGGGTGAGAGTGAGCCACTGAAAGCGTGGAAGCAGAGTGGCCATGAATTTACTGGTCATTGTCTTTTGTATCCTCCACCTCCTCAGGCTGTATCAGATCTAGGTTGTCCTATCAGATTCCGTTCTCCTTTCTTACCAGAAGTATTAAATGTAGCATTTTTTGATTGGTCCCAGGTTCAAGGCTTCAAGTTTTGTTTTTTTGTTTTTCCTTGTTTTTATTTTGTTTTTTGCCCCTTCCTGGATTTTCATGATTGACAAGTCATACCCACTTCCTCAGCCAGCTTGCCTCATTTTAATTTCCTGCCTCAATATGTAGGCACAATTAGTTTCATGAGAATTTATTTCCAAATCCTCAGTGCCCGTAGGCAGCAATATACCAATTTTCTTTTTATTTTCCATCCCAACATTTTCTCCCTTTAACTAACAAACAAAACGCACAGCTCCTATTCTGATTCTTGATGTGGTAGAATCATCTAATATCTTTGTTGAATAGTTGAAGGAACATGTCCACTAACATTAGCAGGAAAAATTAGTTTGATGACAAATTTTTGTGTCATTTTGGGTATATATTCATAAAAGCAATCATAGGATTGAGTCACATTATTTTTTAAAATAGAAAAATCACAGAATAGATGTGGCATCATTTCTCATTCCAAAAATAAGGAATTTTTATTCTTCATATGGGAGCTAATTAAACTAAAAACCAGTCCCAGGCATCTCATTAAAAGGTACAAGTCCAATATATTAACGTTTGGACCCTAAATGCCTCCCCAAGTTCTCATGAGTGGAAGGTGATTTGATGACGGGGGGTTAAATTCATCAGCATATTCATGAAGAGCTGAGTAGCTGAATGTGCTATAGGAGGTGGAGTGTGCTTGGAGGTGAGTCACTGAAAGCTTTCACGGGCAAACCTGGATGTAGGAGGGTATGTTCTTGTCCCTAGTTCCTTCCTTCTTTCTCTGTTTCCTGCCTGATATTGGCTGAGCACTTTTTCCTCCACCAGGCCCCTCTGCCACCCTGTTTCTGCCTTGGAACCAGTCAATGATGGACTGAAAACGTGAACCAAAATAAACCTCTCTCCTTCTAAGTTATGAATGTCTGGTATTGTGTCCAGTGACAAGGAACGTGACTAAGACATGATATAAGCATATTATAAGCATATTTTATACTTAAAGTTTACTGACATTTGGATCATGTCTTACTTTGATCAGTTGTCAACTAATTTTAACAAACAACTTAATCCAGATGAAAACTTCAATAATTAGAGCTTATACATATGAGAAGTTTGAAATTTTTTGCTCAGATTTTTAAACTTTACTTTCTCCTAAGCTCCTAAAATTTTTTAAATTTTATGAGTACATATTTGTGATAGATGATGATCACACTCATGGTGGGGAGCTGGTACGTGCATATGATACATCGTACTTCTCCTTACATTCCCATCCCCTTTTCCATTTCTCCACTTCCCTCTCCTGGTCTCCATCCCATTTCCAAAAGGTTTACTCCCTCTTTCATATTATCTGTCTTTTATTTTGCTATTTATTAATTTTTAAAATTTCAAATTATATTCATGTTTTGTGGTAGTTAGCTGACAATAAAACTTTCAACACAAAAATGTATCACTTCAGGATAAAAGTTTTTGGGAAACATAGGATAGCACTATGAGTTCAATAGAAGAAATAATGTAATTTGGGGGGACCAGGTAAGAAAATCTTACTCAAGTCTATTGTTAAATAGATGATAATGGGAGTCAAATTACTATGGTTTATGGGCCTATGAGTACACTTAAAGATGTCACTGTTTTATTTTAAGATATGAATAGTAAAAAGAGACTGGAAATTTTATTCTTTTAACTACTTAAGCACAATGAGAAATATCATCTGTCAACTTATAAATGTACAAGAGGGTAAATATTTCAAAATCATTTAAGCAGTTCATAAATAAAAAATATTTGAAAAGTGCTGATCTCGGGCCTTGCTATTCTAATTGTGGTCTCAGGACCTCATTGACATCATCCGCATGCTTGTTAGAAACACAAATCTCAGATCTGGTGAATTAGAATCATTTAAATATGATTCCTAAGTGATCCATATCCCATGAAAAGTTAAGAAGAATTGCTCTACAAGTTTCCTTTACCTGGATAGTGTCTCAAAGTCAATCCATTATGTTCTTAACTTTCAACATTTTTTCCATTTGTTTTCATGTCCTGGTTAATGGAATGAGCAGGCAGGTAGCCCTTGCTAGAAATCTCAGAATAATCCTTAAAGCTTCCTATTTACATACTCCAAAACTCTTCTCATCTAATTTGCAAAAAAATGCAATCAAGTTTACTTTTTTCATTTTTTACAGTGTACTGAAAGTGAAATAAGATACAGTACATTCCAGACTGACTTTAATAATTTTCTAATGTCTTCTAAAGCCTTCTCTAGAAGATAGACTATTAAAAAGTAAACTGAACAAAACTAAATAACATTTTAAAGAGTTTCTATTAGCAAACAATTACTAATGAACTGGAGAGATCTGGACCAGAAGTGGTCAGGGATTCTATCTGGGGAACCCAAGTAGAAAGCTTTTACAGGCAAACAGCAATAAAGGAAAGAAAATCTTTGACTGGTTACAGGTGCTTTCCAGTGATTGTGAACCTTTTAGAGATGAGTGCCCAAATTACAATCAAAAACCCATTTATTTATCACAAAGTGACAACACTGCAATTAATCTGGAATACTGAGTTTAGAAAAAATAACCAATACATTAACATATTTTGTCTTAAAAGTAAAACAAATAACACATATGCCATAGATTCATCACCACTGGTTTGCTCTTAGGAATTTACAAGTTTGTTGCTTGTCTGTGATTACTTACATTTAAATTCTATATCTCTTTAAATTAGGCACTTACAAGAAAAAGCAACTAAATTTCACCGTGTTTGCAATTTAATTAATGCTACAGTCACCTATGAGGCCTCACTGGCTTTATCTGCCCAGAGATTCTTCAGATCTGTTCTTCATTTTAATTTGATTTGACTCCTACTAATAGCCAACTTCTGGCATTCATACTTTCATGTAACCTCCCCTCTAAGATCATGTGTGTTTGAGGAGGTGTAGGTATGTGACATGCTCCTAACAGGTACAACATGACAATATGGAGCACTCCTGTGTTGACTGCACCTTATTTAAGATCCCCAGCAGACTTGCTCCAGAGTTGCTCATTTGCTGGCCTTAAAGAAATGAGTCGAGCCACTATAAACTGCCTCTGGAGAGAGCCAGGTGACAGGAAAATGACAGCCACAGCTGACAGCTGATAAAAATGTGGAGCCTTCAGCTGCAAAGAGAGTAAATTCTCTCAAGAACCTGAGAAAGCTTGGAAGCAGGTTCTTCTCCAGCCAAGCCTCCAGAAACAAGGCAACCTTGCTCATCCTTTGACTGAGGCCTCGTGAGAGACTCCCCAGTCAACTAAGAGAGAACTCAACTAAGCCGTTCCAGGACTCTTCCTGCACAGAAACAGTAGCTAATAAACGTGTGTCGTTGTAAGCTGTTAAGTTTGGGGTCATTTGTTATGCACTATGGAATACTACACATGCTCTGACAATGCTTCAGCTGGGCAAGTTCAAGGAGACCTTGGCTGCTGCTTTTTCATCCCATCTCTCTCCTTCCCTCATCCAGGTTCAATACTGCCAGGACAGTAACTTCAAAACCAATTTCACACCATCAAGTCTGTGCTTATAATACTTCAAGGGTCTAAAAATAATGTCCAACACACAGCAAGTTTTCAATAGGTTTGTAATGAAAATGTATTAGAAAGTTACCTGTAAAGAATACAATACCAAACAATGGACCAACTGATTAAAAAGTGCAAGCCTTCCAGACACATCAAATCTACACACCAAAGGAGACAGTCAGGCCAAGGTAGTGATTATTTTGCTTTCATTCTAGTCTTATAATTATTCTTTGCATACTATAAAAAGTTATTTTTCATATCTGCCTGTCATTTTCTATAATAATACAAAGTATGCAGTCCTCTGGAAAAGCCTAATATGTATGTATTACAAAGCCATATTTCCAACTTCAGGAGGAGGAGAACTTTTGATTTACTGAACACCGAGTCTCTTACTGTACCTTTCACTAACTCTCCATGATTTGGGGATGTGGCGCATGTCCTTCATATACATTTCCTTACACCAGCATAATTTTCACTTTTCCCTCCATTTTGCTTTGTTCACTCATAGAGAGCTTTGAGGACTGCTAAGTCCAAATGTGTTGCTAAGAGACATGTTTGCCCCTTGCCCAAGGAGCAAAAATCAAAGACAACTTGCTGATGGTTACATTGCTGTCTCATTCATTTATCATCCTTGGAAAACACAGGACTTCCCTGCCTTTTGATTTCCCCAAATGGTAATTGGAAAAAATTAAAATTATGCCTATTCTGTGCAAGGATATGTTTCTATTTGTTTCCATCATGACCACACAACCCTAAGTGGTAGCTAGTAGTGCTTTACCTCCTGTCTTATTTCTATCCAATCCATTCTGCACCTAGGTTAGGCTACCTGTCATATACCACACCTCGGCTCATCTCTCTGGCTTCACACTCAGGCTAAAGCCCTTCAGTTATGCCTCAGGACATTAAAAACCTTTCATGCTATTTAATTCAAGTCTTTATGATTGGGCTTGTCTTTCTGTTGGCATTCTTAGGCTTGCCCTTGCAGTTCTCTGTACCTTAGGTACCTAATTCTTGAATTTATTCATGCTTTCTTATCCCACCATTTTGCTACTTGCCATGGTGGCTGGTTTAGAGTGAAGTCCCCTGGAATTTCTCTGAAATGGAATTTTCCCATCTTTTAATCCTTTGACTTTCAAATCCAATGACTTTCTTGGGTCCAGTGAATTTCTTCCCTGTAGTGGATATACTATTGATGATCATGTCTTTTTCCAAACTTTTATACTGAGCTACGGGTGCAGGGCCATTTATATTCATATTTCATATAATAAAAGTAAGTACTCAATTTGTTTGCTGAATAATCATGGCTAACATCTGGTAAGTGTCATATCATGTTCTATGCTAAATATGTTATGGGAGTCATCTTATTTAATCATCTTAACCCAAAGATGTACTGGCTTTAATTCCATTTAACAAAAAGTAGGAAATTGAGGTTCTAAAAGATTGTCAACCTTTTTTTGGTGGTGCTGGAGATTGAACTCAGAGCCTTATGCATGCAAGGCAAGAGCTGTGCCACTGAGGCACAGCTCCAACTTATAAACTATTTAGGGTCACTGTCAAACAGCTATCAGTGGCCAAGCCAAGATCTGTATATAAATTTGTATGATTACCTTTTCTCTACTGAATGCTATTGATGTATGACTATTTGGAAGCTTATAGCAAAAGTTCCAAAAATGTTTAAAATCCTCTTGAAAGAACATGATGTAGACACATCACTTATAATGATTTTAATTTTCTCCCAGGCAATCTTACTACTGATGAGAGTGCCTATTGCAACAGTCCCTTTGAGGATATTTGGATATTATTTCCAAATTTTTCTATGTGCATTTCATTTGAGTAAGTTAGAGTTTCATTTGAGAGGACATAACAGAAAGAAATGTAATAGCTAAATAAGATAGAATCGTAGTTCTGTTTTATTAAAAGAAGCTGAGGTGGAAGCACTTCCAGGCTACTATGGTGGCTCTAAATTATCAAGAGCATAGTCTTGCTGTTCCCTTGAGTTCTTTGCAGGTTACCTTCTGACCCAAAACAGTTTAAGTTCGGTCAGCATAAAAGAAAAAGGAACAAAGAAATACTTACCTTTTCCTTAGTAAGTAGACATGTGCAAAGAATTATGTAACACTTGAGCTTGTATTTCATTGGTTGAAAGTAAGCCACATGACTGTACCTACCTACACAGGAGACTGGGACAAATTTAGCCCTTTAGTTGGCTGCACAATTCCATGAATAAGCATGGTTGTATTGTTAAAGATAAAGGGAAGAATAGATAGATGCCATGAAGTAGGGGGCAATGCCTTAACCGTGTTCATGCTGTCAGGCCAGAGGGCATCTTCCGTCTTGTCAAGGGGACTGCTAACCTTTTCTCTCTCCATACAACATGGGAAGAATGGCTATTGAGAGCAGTAAGGAATCTCTGCCTTGAATCCAACATAGGATTTCCATTTCTAGAAAGTACTTAAACAGGTATCAAAGATACATGTGCAAAGATAGTTACTGCAGCACTATTTTAAACAAGGAAGCAGAAATAATTCCAAAATCTTAGTATTTGTGTGAATAAATTGTTGTATGCCAGTAAAATGTGATAACTGAAAGAATCGGATGAAACAAAAGTACAAAATGGAGTAGAGCATTGTCTAAGTGTCTAACAAACATATGTGAATAAAATTGGTTCATCTTTTACTTTACATTCTTATGTATGTATTATATTAAATATTTTTACCAGTGAACATTTATATGTTCATTTTACTATCATTTACTTTTAAATTAAAATTTTATTTATCAAGCAAGGCCTCACTAGCTTAGGATCCTTAACATATTTTTCTTTCGTAGTCCTTCTACTTCTGTCTCATTTGTTAACCCACAGCATCAGCCTCATAAAGCTTCCCACCAAGGACTGTAAAGGGATGGATTTTTATATTAGGCCCCTGTTCCTGCAACAGCTCCAGACTGTGCCAGTGCAGGCCCAGGAAAACATTTAGATTCACAGTTCCACACTGGAGTTTCATTGTCAAAGTACTTTGGGAAATGCTAAATTAAAGTAACATGGATTTCCTTCCTTTAGGATATTTAAGAATCTTTAATAGTAAAAGACTGTTATGAATCTTCAAGGAAAAAAAATGCACTAATATGCATTGTTTGGAAAGCACTTCATTGGAAGAATATTTTCTTTTTATAAAAGATTGGCACATTGCATAATATTCAAACTTTACCAAACTACTCCAGAGAAAAACTCGTACAAATCACCAGTATACGGAGGTTCTTAATGGCTCATTCCTGTCTTATTCAGCTTGGGTTGCTAAAATAAACTATCAAAGACTTGGTGGCCTAAACAACAGAAAATTGTCTCCCGCCATTCTGGAGGTCCAAGATGTGTGAGATCAGAATGCTAGTACGGTTGGATTTCTAGCAAGGGCCTACTTCAAGGTTGGAGGCTGAGATCTTCTGCGTCCTTGCAAGGTAGAAGGAGCTGATGAGTTCTCCACCTGGGTTTCTTTTAAAAGGACACTAATTCTTTTAATGAGGCTTCCATTCTCATGACTTAATGGCCTCTTAAAAGTTCCATCTCCTAATACTATTACCTTAGCAGAAGGGTTTCAACATATGCATTTGAGTGTATTAGTCAGCTTTCCATTGCTGTTATAAATCATTGTAGGAAAATAATTTAAAAGGAGAAACGACTTTTTTTGGCTTGTAGTTTCAGAGGTTTCAATTCATGATCATATGTTTCTGTAGTTTCTTCATCTGTGGTGAGACAGAATGTCATGGTGGAGAGCATATTGAGGAGAAAAGTTGCTCACATCATGATAACCAGGAAGCAGAGAGAACAAGTGGGCTCTAATGCAACATTCAAGGGTACAACTCAAGTGACTTACCTCCTCCAACTAGGCCTTACCTACTAAACTTTCTACAACCTACTAAACTTTCTACCACCTACACATAGCCCATTAAGTTATGAATTTATCATTGGCATAATATTCTACTGAGGTCAGAGCCCTCTTGACCCAGTTACCTCCTAAAGGCCTCCCCTCTGAACCCTGCTGCATGGAGGACCAAACTTTCAACACTTAAGATTTTGGGGGACATTTAGATCCAAACTTACCTTAACATTGGGAAAGATATAAACTTTCAGACCATAGTACTTGAAGAAAGCTCCTTCTGGGCATATATGCATACAACCTTTCTTTGTTATATATGCTTGCAGTGAGAGTGGGGGAAGGGGTGGGGGCTCCCATATTTCTCCTTCTCTTTAGAAGGAAGGGTATTAATGCCATCAGGCTAGTCCTGTTCTCATGACCCAACCTAATCCTAGGTATCCCCAGGGCCCCACCTCCTAATACCATCCCGTGAGGGTTTAGGGTTTTAACACATGAATTTCTGTTGGGTACAATTCCATCCACAGCAGATACTGTGAGCCTTCCCACCAAGCATGACCAGTTCATCCTTCCTCTTTCTCTACCTTAGCAAACTCCCAGAGGTTTCTGGATATATAAATTATCTTTTATTCCATCCCTCCACTCTTTCTGTTTGACAAATTTCTATTTTTCCTTCAAGTCTCTACTCAAATTTAGCCCTTCTATTGTCTTCTTTGCCCATTTTCTTATCTCTCCCTCCTGTCAAGTTCTTTCATAGTTCTCTTTTCTTTGATCACAGCACTTGCCTTTTTGTATGTGATATCTAACAATCTTCACCATTAGAATACAGATCCCTAAAAGATAACACCTTGTGAGTCACCTGCTGTTGTATCTTCAGAGCCTTACACAGTACCTAGAATATGAGATGGCATATATATACTTTTGAATAAATAAATAGGTGAGACTGATTTTTTAAAAACCATGTGTCCCTTTTGAACAAATTTCAAAGTAGAGAAATTTGCCAGAATTTTCCAGTTAGTTGAAAAATTGTTGTTTTAAAAATCTGAGTTCTTTATTATGGAAGAAGTGACATAACTAAAAGCATACTTTAAGATTTCAGAATTTCAAATGGCTATAATGAATGAAAAAGTAGTACCTCTATCTTCAGTTAATGTTTATTTCTCCTAAGTCTGGCTATATTTTCCCATCAACATGTAAAATATATATTTATTAATATAAAGTTCTTACCAGAAAGTATAGAGACATTGTTCTGGGTTGAACTGACTGCTACCAAAGTAGGTTCAAGTCCTATTCTCCAGTACCTGTGAATGTGACATTATTTGGAAAAAGGGTTTTTTCAGAAGTGTAGTCAAGTTAGAAGGCAGTCATAATTGATTAGGGGAAGAGTCTTCCTCTAATATGGCAGTCATTCTTATATGAAAAATATACCCCCCAAAACAGAGAATACCATAGGAAAATACAGGCAGAACCTGGGATGATATATCTAAGTGATATCAAGGGTAGCTAACACCAGAACTAAGAGAAAATCCTGGGGCATATCCTCCCTTGGAATCTTCAGAAAAAAGATGTCTTTGCCCACAACTTGATATCAAACTTCTGGCCTCCAGAACTCCAAGAATGTATGTTGTTATTTTAAGCCACCAAATTTGTGGTGGTTTGTTATAGCAGCCCTTAGAAACTTGTAGAAATATTTATTGCTTCTTGCAATTCATTTAAATAAATGATTCTAAGCCTTGTGTTCTCATATTCCACTTCTATAGATCTGGGGTAAATCCTGGAAATGTATATAGTTAATAAACTCTCTGGATAATTCCAATACTGGTAGGTCAAGACAAAATTTTACAAAATGCAGATTTAAACTGTCAAGGTGCTTTTCTTTTCCCCTGACTTTAATCAAAAGCCAAGTTCTTTCTCTTGTGCTTTTTCCCTAGCAGAATGGAAAAAAAAATAAGGTATGTATTTGGGTTAGCACTAACTTGAAATGGTCAACAACAATTTTAATGATAGAATAATGCTTAGCTGAGTTCACATATCATGTCCCAAATTGTAGAACAAAGGACAAGAGTCAACCAAATAACTTTCCCTTTGAATAGGGAGAATGCGGAAATTCTGATAGATCTTTCTCTTGCACCAAAAGCAGGTGTTACATAAAGGCAAATGACATGGGTTGGCAAAAGTATTGCCCTCTGGTGGCTCACTTTGGATGTCTTGGTGTGCCCACCTGTTCACAATACACCCACAGCACAGGTAGCAGGACAGTAGAGGGGACTGGGGCTTATCACTTGTGCTACTATGTCTTGGAAGCTACTATGGTTTAAATGTATCCTCTAAAATTTGTGTGTGGAAATTTAATTGCCAGTGCAACAGTGTTGAGAAGTGGGACCATTAAGAGGTGATTAGGCCATGAAGGCTCTGCCCTCATGAATAGATTATGGTTATTACTATGAAAGTGAGCTTGTTATGTGATGGAGACCACTACAAAGTGGCTCTACGCAGGATTTAATATTAACCAATTGGCTTTTTATGTTTACTTCTGATTTTGTCCAAGGCCTAGGCCCCTAGTCTGGAGATGGGAAGCAGATTTATAGTAAGTGAACCTCTGTGAGTCACTGATCCCAACTGACTGAGGCCTGTGGTAGCTGGTAAAGCCAGGATGCCTCAAAGGATACACCAAGGCCACAGCTAAGAACACCTGGCTCCAATTTGACTTAACTAGATAAAGACTGTAGCTGCAGGCATCTCACTCCTGGGTGGAGACCTTCCTAGAGATAACACAGTTCTCCTAAATTAACATAATGTCTTACTCAGAGAAGCCCTTGAGAGACTTCCACCTTCAGTATTCTCCTCCCTTTTAAGATAACTAAAATACTGCCGCCCAGAAAAGATCTTTGTCTTAACCCCCAGAGAATTTCAAATTCTGCCAGAAGGCTTTGATCCTCCTAGAGCCCTGTAATCATTCCATTTGTCTCTTTTATTCAGCCTTCACTGTCCACTCATTTGGGAGATTGCTGACCTGATTAGTCTGCAATAACTAAGTGATAATAGTAACCTGATAGTTATGGTTAGAATTGTTATAACCATGAGTTCAGCTCTCTTTCACATCTCATGTGCTTTCTTGCCATGTGATGCTTTCCATCATGTTATGATTCAGTAACAAGGCCTTATCTAGATGTGATCTCTTGATCTTGGGTTCCCCAGCCTCCAGAATAATGAGCCAAATAAACATCATTGTTTATAAAGTACTATGCTATAGTACCATAAATAAGACAAAAGCTTAGAGAATAATATACATAAAGTTCCCTATTTATAACTATTCCAGCTGATCAGAATCTTTAAAATATGAGAATTAGGTTTAATTTCAGTTGGTTAAAAGTCAGTGCTAATTGTAAAAGAATCCAAACCTTAGTACTGAGTGGATCAGTCAATGCTACCATCAGTTTTGATAGATACTCACAAGATTTGGGTCTAGAACTCCTTTCAGCCATGTATTTAACTGGTACAACTGTGCGCCTACCTTATTTAGCTTCTGTGAACCTCAGCAGCCCCATCTATGAGATATGATCTAAATTTATGCTAGTGATTACATTTTTTTTAGGTTTTATAGTAAAAGATACATTGCTACTAATCCCCGCTCAAAGTACTCCTCTGGCTTTGAACACACTTATCCCCTTGTTCTTGCCACTTTCTGAAGCAGTTCTGGAAGTCCTCCTTTGTGAGTGTCTTTATTGTGTTGTCATGGCTGCTGGCATATACTGAATCAAGAAAAACATTTACTTCCCATGAGTACTGTGATGTTTGAGAAGAGCCAGAAGTCACACGATGCCAAATCCAGTGAATAAGGTAAGTGATGACACACTGCAGTATTTGTATGAGCCTGCTTCCTGTTGGATGGCACTTGACACCAACGTTCACCGTATCTTTTATTGTACTGTGCAAAGACTCACAAAAAAGAACTTCCACAACTGCTTCAGAAAGTAGCAAGAGCAACTTGGATAAGTATGTTGAAGGTGACAGGGAGTATTCTGAGGGGGACTAATAGCAAAATTACAAATTTTCAAAATTTAAACATTTACTCTGTATTTTAATCACCTTTTCTATGAAACTGTGGTGGTGATTCCTACATTCCAGGGGTTGTACCATGATTGAACAAACAGTGTATGAATAATTATCATCAAAACATTAGTCAATGTAGGAAGGTGTCCACACATACACTGGCTATAGGATGCACCCTCTAGCCTATTTACTCACCACTGATTTCAAAGGAGACCAAGTGTGAGTTCTTCATGAACCTACCTACACAATAAATTGCTGCTCCTGATCAGCCCCTCAGAACTTATGCTGGGCAAACTGAATGCATTAGCTAGTTTTAGAGTGAAAACACAGACAATGGAAACCTTATGTCCTTATCCACCATGACCAGATGGCTAATTTGTCAATTAATAGAAAATATTGATTGAATCAAGAAGGCTTTTCAAATGATGCATACATAAACAAAATTTATCATAACTCAAGTGTGTTAGATGGATCTATTCCTTAGCTTCTGGTGGAGACCAAGATTTTATTTTTAATTTTAGGTTGGCATGATCCTAGCGCATCTCAGGTCCTTTTCTCATTCCCTTTCCCTTCCCTCCCTCTCTCCCCCTTCTCCCCATCCCTTGAACCTTTTTTTTTTATGTGTTTGCAGCACATGACATTGCATTCCTTGTGTGAAGTTGGCACATGTACATAGCACATCTCAATTCCTCTTTCCATGCTTTATCCCTTCCCTCCATCTCTAGATCCCCTTCCCCTTTGAGAATGATCTATTCCCCTACTTTCTATTGTCTATCTTTTATTTTGCTTTCCACATGATATTTAAGCTTATGTGTTTGATTTATTTCACTTAATATATGGCCTCAAGGAGCGTCTATTTTCTACAAATGACTCAAATTTATCTTTCTTTATGGTATAGTAGTACTTCATGCTGTATAAATACCACGATTTTCTTCATCCATTTATCTGTTGATGAATACATGGACTACTTCCAGGATTTAGCTATTATGAACTTTGTTGCTATAAACATGGGTATTCTCCTAGGTATCTTCCCAAAAGTTAGAGACCAAGACTTTTACCACACTGCTCTAAAGATCAGAGTTCAAAATGTATTTGTTGTATAAACCACTCAGATGTATTGCCAAATAGAATTTACAGGCTTGCTTTCTTTAAAGTACAGTGAGAAAGCAAAGAACTTTGTGTAACAATCTGAGTGTAGAGTCTGCCTAGTTTGTGTGATGTCCTCCATCCCAAGCCATTTAGAGTCATCTCACCCACATCTAATTCAGCAATTCTTTTAAGCAGCTTAAATTTACTCTTTCCAAAACACGCATAGAATCAGCAACTCTTTTGCACTTGTATTAAATCTGTTTATGAAAAATTTAACTGCAGTATAAAATTATATAACAAATATAAGTGGCATAAATGGAGATGGGCAGAAATACAAGTGGCTCTTGGGAAGTAATCACTTGTGCAGCACACAAACAAGGAGTAATATGTATTTTCTGAGAATTAGGCAATATATTTTATACAAAGAAGTATTGGTTAATCCAATAGTTAAGAGGAAACTGGTTAAATTTCTGATGCCCCATTTGTCTGATAAGGAAGCATTAAATTACTAGCAAAGAGAGGCTTGGGGGCTAGAAGAATGAGTATGACCAAAATGAAGGCTTGTGCAGAGCTGCAGGTTTGGGAACTGCTATCAGAGGATAGACACAGAGTTGTAGGGTTTTTTAAAGTTTCACTTTAGGAAACAGCTTCCTTCCTCACAGCTCCTTCAGCATTGAGAAACTTAGCTTCGGACTCAGCTCCTGTCCGTCTAAGTCAGGAAGAAGGAAAGCCCAATCATTCTGAAAAAATTCTCAGATTATCAACTATAAATGTCAGCAGAGAGCTAAGCCTCCCTCCTCCAAGGCTAAAGGCCCAGCAGGAGTCCCCCAGGGGGCCCCCTTGTGGAGGGCCACAGTGCTTACTCCAAACTCAAAGCCAGACCAGTACACTTAGCACAGCTTCTTCAACAAACATCCCTGGCATTAACAGCAACAGCAGCAGAAACAAACAGATACAATGCTTTCTCAGAATCAACACTGTACTAAGTGCTATAGAGACATCATCTTGTCTCCACATTTAAGCTCTTCCACCATACCCTAACAGGATGCCATATTAGTCCCATTTTACAAATAAAACCACTGAGTCTCAGGAAGTTACAAACTTACTCATAAACATACAGCCAGTAAATTGTAGAACCTGCAATTAATTCAAGCCTGTCTTACAGCGGGAGAAAGACATTTAGTCACAGGACAAAACAAACAGAAAGGGGGGGTGTCATTTTAGGTGTAGGGATGCATAGGAGCACAGTCTGATTCAAACAACAGTTACAATTATTTAAATGGCATCCCCAGTGATGGAAAGGAGCTAAACTTCTAACTCAACAGCACAGTGGGGGCATAAAAAGATCTTATTTTGTCTTCAGCAAGGTAAACGCCAACATCAATAGCCTGCTGAGAAAATCTGGGCTAATGTGTTAGGGTGATGATGACCCCATGAGGGGGATGACATCACAAGAAGAAACCAAATTAAAAGGAAAAAATCATTGCCAAATGGCAGGCAAGCAAGAGACACTTCCAATTGACTGACTGACTGACTGACTGATTATTACTTAGGACTGAATACAGAGCCTTCACACATCTTCACCCTAGTCACACTGTGCTCCTGTGAATCCCCATAGCTACATACGACCTCACTAAGTCTCTAAGTTACTCAGGTTGAGCTTGAACTTGGGATCTTCCTGCCTCACTTTCCCAAGCTACTATTTTAGATATTTACACGTGCCTAAGAAAATTCCATCATAAAATGCTGCTAAAATGTTATTTATGTGGCAGTCCAAGCTTTGACCAGTAAGGATTTAATAGCATGCGGTACTTATCTCCCACTATGATCGTCCCTCCATCACACCATGGTAGGTCAAAATGCTTTGGCACATATCTGGTCCTTTTAAAGGAAAATTCACACATACATCATTTCATTTCTGCACGATTCCAATGTGATTGAGAGAGAAGGTATTAAGTCAGCATCCCAACTTCAGCAAAGACAAGATTTGCTCAAGGTCACAAAGCTACTGAGAGATATTAAAATCAGTTGTTTTTCATGGTAGTCACTTGGTTAGAAGTAAGACAAGAGACAGCCGGGGAAAAACTAATCAAAATGAATATTGCCTGATGATATTCTTCAAAATCAAAACTAGCCTTGAATAATTGTATATAATCCGCTTACAGGAGATGACTATATTTATACACCGAGATACTTTCTTAAAATGCCAATTATAGAAAATAGTTTTTTACCATCTTCCACAATTTCTTACCTGTCTATTCTGCACTGTCCAACTTGTAATGAGGTCATATTCTCTAAATGAAGTCCAATGCTAGCCTACAAGAAATCTATAACCTGCTGAAAGTACAGAATTGGGGTTGTGTATTTATTTCTCTGAATAGTAGATTGTTAGTTTTTACTCATTTCTCAAATGTTTAGCTCTAAAAGTTAACCACCAATAGCACAAAGAACCCCGATTAAAATCAAAGAATATGTAAGGAATTATTATCCATGAAGGGCCATTTTCCTCCTGACCCATCTATCCATCCCACTTCTTAATCTCTAGTCATATTTTATGTGACAAATCCCCAGTAGCGACGTGGGTATAGAGGCGTGGCATTTGCCTTGTAATCCCTAAAGGATCATATATAAATAAGAATTAATGTTCTGCCTATTGTTATTCAGTTTGCAGGTTACTTCTCCAACTGTTGTGAAGAAAGACAAATATTTAATGACCAGCCACTGTGTTCCAAGTAAAGAACATGCTACACATGTCATTTAAGAAGGAGGAAGGTCTCAGTGTATTCAAGCTGTTCTATTGGCCAGTGATTTGGATTTGTTTCCTGGCTTCTACTTTTATTTCTTTCCTCCTGCCTCCCTGCTGAATTTTCTGCCTAATTACACAAAGTCATGGGAAAAACTTTACGATTTCTAGAGATTTTAAAATGATGGCTAAGTCTATATATCTTACAATGATATGAGCATATCCTGAAGCTAAACATGACCAAGCCATTTTAATGAAAATAATAAATATATAAAAATGCATTCCCACAGAGATGGAAATAGATATTTATGTCCCCAAACCCTTCTGGGATCTAAGGGGAATAAATGTTTTTCATCATCAGAACCCCAGACACAATGATCGAATCACATCCCTTATTGCAGTGCTTGGCTAGGTTTTATTCTCCCTCTTTATTTCATGTACACACAATGAAAAAGTTTCTAAAGAATTTATGCAAGCATTATCAAATAATTGCCGCTTTTGAAAATTGATACCCAAACATACACAGACACACCTACACACACCTACACACACACACACACACACACACACACACACACTGCTTTCTCCAGCATATACTTCCAGGTTGCTTCTCCTATAAAAATGACTTATTTCAAAAAATAATTGTACTTATTTTGACTAGTCTGGCTTTTTAAGACAGTTTAGTTATATTCATTGCAAAAGCTTTCAAAACTGGTATATTCTTTTTTTTCTATCCCAGCACACACAGTATCAATTCATCTTGTAGTTATGAAAGAAATAAATATCCCATAGGACTCCTTCATTTTCAAAGTCAGGTAGGTTTGCAATATATCTAGGATTTTCAAGACTTAACACAAAGGATATCTAGAGGAAGTGTTCCTGTCTTCTGCTGCTGTTAAATTCAAAGGAAACACGGCTATTTGGCTTTCCAGAACATGAGCATCTCCCTTCCCCCTTGACAGCTCTAGTAATACTGCCTGGTTTAGAAGCAAAATCCTCAGAACGTAAAAATCAAATTCTATATAATCCGCTTACAGGAGAAGGAAATTAGAAACTCTTTGTAAGTTTTTCATCCCAAAGCGTGGTCTTCACCAAAAATGGAGTTTGACAGGAATCTCTCACTACCACTGATCTGAGGTACCCAAGTCTGACAAGACACTTCGAATTAGCTAAGAGGTTTACTCAAGCAACGGACTGTGCTGTCAAAATTACAATATATTTGCTTAAATTTTCTAAACAAAGTCTGCTTTCCATTTCATGTTGGTAAATCATTTCACTACCCATTATTTAAGTGTTTCATATTGTCTCAGATATAGCATAAATTTAACCTCTGTCTCTTGGTCATAACATATTACAAAGTGTAGTCTAAGTCAAGAAGCCAAACCTATCTACAAGGTGATCTGTTGAGACGCCATATTTTTTTTTTGTATTGTTGCTCACACCCACTCTTTAGAGGAGGAAGCAGGTCCACGCCTCTGCCTCACAATGATCTTCTGCAAGAACAATGGGGGACTGCATGGTGACTTTCTAAAAACTAGAGTACTTGTTTATAAATATGAAAGAGGAAGTGTATTCTTGTCATAATTTTATTTTAGTTAGTACATGTGTTTAGTATATAAAATTTCCATGCTTTGTGTGGAGTTGATACATTTACATAATATAACACATTAAAATTCCTTTTTGTTTTAACTCCCCATCCCTCTCCTCTGGATCCCTTTCCCCTTTGAGAAAGATCTGTCTCCATACTTCCTATTATCTATCTTTTATTTTGCTCTTCAATTTTATTCTGGATTTCTCATTTAAGAGAAACCACGTGATATGTAAGATTATGATATCTGATTTACTTCACTTAATTTAATGGTCTCAGGGTACACCCATTTTCCTGCAAATGACTCAAGTTTATCTATATGATAGAGTAGTAATGTATGGTGTACAAGTACCACATTTTCTTTACCCATTCATCTGTTGATAGACATATAAGCTGCTTCCAAGATTGAGCTATTATGAATCATGCTGTTATAAACATAGTATGCATGTATTAACTCTTAACTATTTGAGGAAGAAACTTACAAGGAGAATAGCCAGGTCAAATGGCATTTCTAGTTTCACTTTTTTGTGGAAACTCCATGCTAATTTCCATAGTGGTTATATTCTTGGCTTAGAATAGACTAACCCATCAATGAAGCGATCTATTGAGATGCCATATTTTTTTGTATTGCTACTCACTCCCACACTTTGGGGGACACAATTCAGCTTATAATAACTAACTCCTGTGTTGTTTACTTGCCAAGCTGAAGTAAGAGAGAATGGGTAGAAAAGAATTTTGTAAACTGTAAAGTACTACATCAACACTAGAAATTATCAAGACTTAAGTCATTAAACATTATTAGACTTGAAGTTGGACATTTGGGAAAACCAACTTCTTTTTCAGTAAAATGTGTTTCATTGCCACTGAAATCCTTACACATTATTTTGGGTACAGGATATTAAAGACTTAGTTATTAAAGATTATTTTTTGAGCCTTATAGCACATGGTCATATTATCTATTATCCAGCACATAAGCAATGACTAGAAGTGGTTTTACTACTTACTTCTATAAAAGTTCACTTATTTGTCAGCAAGTGCTGTTTCATTTTTATTTATTGATTTGCAAAAATGCCACTTAATATTTAAATATGTATGTTATGTGGATTAAATAATAGTTTAATTTACCCCAAATAAAAAGGTACATTATGTCTTACTGCAGACAAGGGTCTGCTTTTTTTTAATTAAGTACATTTATTTGTAAAACAAATAAGCAAGAGCCTTTACACTGAAGTCAATTGTTATTTAATGTGCAGATGCACTGAACTCAGCCTCACAGTGAAAGGGTGTCTTTGACTCACACTGGTAGATTGGAGCAGCACTGATCACAGAAAGGTGGCCCTGGGGAAACCAGTGCTGTCCCCTGAGAGCGCCACTGGCCTTATCACCCAGAGTTCCAGGACCTAAAGTTTAATTTTCTTTTTTATTTTTCTTTTTAGTACTAAGGATTGAACCCAGAGCTTTCAACCTGAGCAACATCTCCAGCCTTCTTTAGTATAGGTTTTTTTTTTTTTTTTAAAGAGACAGAATCTCATTAAGTTGACAGATTGCCCAGGCGGGGCTTGAACTGGCCATTCTCCTGCTTCAGTGTGACAGTTAACTGTTGTGTCAACTTGAGTAAGAAACTCTCAGCTGATGGCATAGCTCTGGGTGTGACTGAGTGGATTTACTGCAGATGGAAAATCCATCCTCGTGTGAGCAGCACCAACCAATAGGCTTGTAGCCTGAATGGAAGGGAAAAGGGAAGAAGAAGGAAGGCTGGCTTCTCTTTCTTCAGAGGAGTTCCAGCCTTCGCCTGCACCTTGGATATCTGTTTCTTGGCAGAAATTAGCCTTCCAAAGGCGAATTAGACCCTTCATCTTCCAATGGGATGCTGCAGTGAGCTCCAGGTCTTCCTCCTCTGGCTGGGTCCTTTGGATCTCCAGTGTGCAGACAGCTTTTTTGCATCCTCCCACATCTGACTGCAGACGGTCACTATGAGCTTATGCAGGGATACTAAAGGTAAAATCAGTCTGCTCCCAGACATTCAAGAAAGAGACAGTGCCACTTTGAGTCATTTACATTTTGGCAAGATGTGGGCTTGGGAAAACCAACTGTTTTTCAGTAAAATGTGTTTCATTGCCACTGAAATCCTTACACATTATTTTGGGTACTGGGAAACATGGAACTTGAGCTGTGTAGTTTGTACAGTTAACTGGTTCTTGTGTCACATCACGTACGGTTGGATCTTTACAAATATATTGCCCATCGTGGAGGTCCTTGCACCTCGGTGTCTCCTCACTCCAGCTGCAGCACTGGTGGCCACAACCCAGAGGCCCAAGTCATAGTCCAGGAGCCACCGGACTCCCAGCAGGTACGTGTCAAATGGCTCAGTAAACACAGGGCCCTAGTGGCCCTGAGTTGGGATAGAGGTGTCACCAGAACTCCTCTTTTTCCAAACCATTTGCATTTCAGTCTCTCTAAAACCAGATTTGTGTAAGTAGATTAGCAGCATAGACATAAATATTGTCCTGGCAAAGGAAAATCTGACAGGAAAAAGGCACATACTCTGAAACTGAGACTTTTCTGCAAAGTTCCTCCAAAGCCTTAACTGATCCGCAAGCAATTAAAAATCAAACCAGCTGAAGGAATAGTCATTATTTCCCCTAAGGTAGAAAGACTGAGCAAGGCTTCTGACTCCATTTAGATGATGATCCTAAATGCTAGTGTTGGGCCTATCTTCTTCCCAGAAGAGGCTGATGATGATAATCAACAATTGTTTTCATGGAGAGTAGCAACAGAAATATTGCTACCTTGGAAAATTATTTTTTAATTACATAGTGTATTTGTTTCCTGTGGTTGCTATAATAAATTACCACTCACTGATGGCTTTAGGAAAACCAGAAAATAATCCTTTCACAGTTGTGGAGGCTAGAAATACAGATGTGAGGTGGCCTCTTTTCTCTTCTCTAGAAACTAATCTGTGTCTTGCCTCTTTCTGCTCCTCTTTGCTGCCCAAGCACTCCTGACTGTGTGGCAACATCACTCCATTCCATGCCCTATCTTTTGTGTATCTGTATCCCCTTTTCTGTCTGAGTCTGCCTCTGATCCCTTCTGTGAAGACATATATGATGGCATCTAGGGCCAGTAAGGGGACAACCTGGCAATCTCCTCTCAAAATCCTTAACTACACCTGCAAAAATCCTTAATCACACCTACAAAAACCCTTTAGCAGAAGGTGATAATCACAGGTCACAGGTTCCATGAACTTGACATGGATACCTTCTTGGACACAGAAGACTTCAAATGTGTGTGTGTGTGTGTGTGTGTGTGTGTGTGTGTGTGTGAGCGTGTGCCCGCGTGCACATGCACACGCATTTTTTTTTGAGATAGGTTTGCACTATGTAGTTCAGGCTGACCTTGAGCTCACTCTGCAGCCCAGGCTGATCTCAAATTTATAGAAATCCTCCTGTCCCAGCTTCACAACTGCTGGGATTACAGGCATGTGCCACCCCATCTGGCAGTCATTTAGATCATTAACTTGGAAGCTCTTTCTAAAACAAAGGGGGAAGTGAAATATTAGAAAGGTGGGAAGTGACTGAATCCTGAGGCCCCTCCATCCCCCCATCATCAAGGACAGCTTTGCTTTCTTCTAGTCTGGAAAACAGGATCCTGTGAGAAATGTCCCTTCAAAGAGGGATTCAGTGTTTTTAAAATAAGACTGAAAAGTACCATTCAAGATTGGTGATTCTGAAAATGCTTTTCTATCTACACATGGAAAATAAATTTCTTAAAAAGAACATACACTCTCAGCTTGGGAGATTCTAGGTCACAGGTCTTGGAGGAAGCCTGGAACTTTTATGTCAAGAGATACCCAAAAGATATGGTCTTATCATCAGAACTGGCTGTCATGGCTCCAGGTAAATTAGGGTTTTCTGGAGCCCATTCTTGATCTATTTTTTGAAATTGTGGACAGAAGAAAGTCCTAAAGTCTTACTGACTCTAAGATCAATAAGAATAATAGAAGATTGAAGAGGCTATTTATTTGATGTAAGAATTTTGAGGAACTACTGTTTTTAAAAGGATTGTGGGTGTTTACTTAAAAACACAGTTCCCCACTGCTATGGTTGATACACTGTATCAACTTGAGAAGTTTAGAAGTTTAACTAAGTGACTCAGCAGTGGGCTAGTGTCCTTACTTTGTAAACATCCTGAGCCTGGGCAAGAGGAGGGCACAGAGATGGTGTGGGAGAGTAGCCTGCCTACCAATAAGAGAGGAATAGAGGCTTGATCGCCACCCTGCCTTTTGCTTTTGCTACTTTTGCTGTCTTCTGTTGCCTTGAACTGCTGCCCTGAGCTGTGCCACCCTGCCTTGGAGCCAGCCAATTACAGACTGAAACCTCCACAAACTGTGAGCTAAATAAACCTTTCCTTCCTTAAATTTGGGGGTTGGGTATTTTGTCTCATCAGTGAGAGAAAAGTAACCAAGATGCTCATTTATACAAGGTACATACAATAGTCAAATTCTAAGTCTAGAAAGTCTGAGTCTAGAGAGACAGGAAGCATTTGGGTGAGTAGAAATTGGAAGATGATAGTTCTAAACCAAGAGATAATTTGTAGGCTACAAGAACCAGACGCAAAGCTCTGTAATGAAAGTAAATGAACAGCAGACAAAAACTAAATGAAGTTCTGGGTATCAAAGTACAATTTTTGAGAAAACTGAAAAATCACGCTTCATCTACAAACAAAATTAAAATGTTTTAAGGATTTTCAAAATGATTTTTAAATTAACTTTATTAGTACATTTTTTACATATATAATGATCTAGCTCATTAAATGAAGGAACAAGTAAAATGTAAAAAATAAGTACATAGGGGAATCCATAGAACCTACACATATGTAAACAACCAGGAGCGCTGAAATGAATTTGCTAAAGGATGCATCTATATAACTCCATCAGAAAAAAAATCAGCACTTCCAAGAATAAGCACCATTCATATTACTGCTACTTTTGTAAAGTTTATAAATCTGTAAAATAATTTGGTCTATTATAGTAAGTGGCCAAGCCCCCTACAAAATCAGATAACCCAAATGGATGAAAAAGTTACTACCATACATTCAATTAGAAGGGCACCCAGTTGTCTCCTTGAACAATGACAAAGTCCCTTGACCACCTCCTAACAGTGGTCAATTACTTTTGAGAAGCATTGAGTTAAACAAAGTTACTAAGTATCTGTCCTCAGAGTATTAAATGGGTAATAAATATTTAGAATCAACAAGGAGGGGATATATGGCAGTATGGACCATTTCCCAAATTTATTTGTTCACGGGACCCTTTTCCACAGAATTATTTTTGAGACATTATAGATCATCCCTATTCTGTAAATGTCTATTCAGGAAACTCACTATAGCCTTCTAGAGATAAAAGGATAGAAAGATATCATTTACCTTTTCTGAAGGTCTTTGTTGATTTATTAATCCTGAGTGAGCAAACAGATTCTATTGGTTTCTTGCAATTTGTCCTGATTGTTTCTCTCCTTTACACCCTCCCCTCCGCAACATACTTTGAAAATAGTACATGAAAGGCTGAAAGGATTAGAGGGGAAACTATTCTTGTCCCTTCACCCACAGCCAAACTTTTATATCAACAGCTGTTTTTTATGGCTTGCAGCCTTGGGCTCCATTACAGATGAAGACATTCCTCAAGAGAAAAGAACTGTGCCTAAGATACACCTGCCACATTTGTGTCTGTCAATTTAGCTGTCTGTTTAGATCATATAAGAACTCTCACTAAAGAATGAACAACTGTTTTAGTCTGTAATAGATTGTTTGGAGAAAAATGGTATCTTCTAAAACAAAGGCAGTAAGCAACTGGAAATAAATTCTTTCTGGGATAAATATATTTTTGAGTCAGTCTGTAAACTACTGAGCAAAGATTGGCATTTGAAAGCAGAAGACATAAATTCAAGTCTTAACCTTTATAGTTACTAATTGTGTAAATTCAGGCATTTATTTACTCTCTGAACTGCTCTTCATCTATTAAACAAATGCAGAAGAAACTCTGCGAGTACAGTGCTTGCCTTGCATGGACAGGGTGCTAGGTTTAATTCTTAATACTGAAAAGAAAGAAAGAAAAAGAAAGAAAGAAAGAAAGAAAAAGCAAGAAAGAAAGGAAGGAAGAAAAAAAGAAAGAAAGAAAGAAAGAAAGAAAGAAAGAAAGAAAGAAAGAAAGAAAGAAAGAGAGAAAAAGAAAGAAAGGAAGAAAAAAGAAACACCGAGTTGGAAGAGTTATTGTGAGGATCAGGCTGTTCACTGAGATAACATATGAAGCATATAACTGGCACATAATAATTAACAAACATTAATAATTAAGGCAGTATTTTATGGAACTCAGACATATGGTGTGCCATCTAATGGTACAAAAGATAATTTTACATGGTACATGCATTATTTTTATATGCATTATATAAAAATGCTTCCTTTTTGAACTCAATTGTGTTAGATAATTTTGTTTAAGACAAAACTAAAACATCTCAGTTTAAAAATAAAACAGGTCAACTAAAAGAGACATGGTAGGTTGTTTGTCTGTTAATGTTTTCCTCCTTTTATTTTTAAAATAAAAAAGAGACATGGTAAATAGATAATATCACAAATAGTATTCAGATATAAAGTGTAAAGGTAGAATATAAACATCTGAGTTGGGAAAAATTCACATATATGTTCTGAATTGTCCAGAAAAGATTCTAAATACAAAATGTGGGAGCTTTAAGAAGAACATTTTGCTTGGGAGAATTTTGTAAGATAGTTAATCAAAGATCCACTGGACAGGGAAAATAGTCTATTGTTGGAGACTTGCAAGTTGAGATTAGCAGACTTCTTTATAGAAAACACATAGCTGGTGTGATAGTTAATTGTATGTCAACTTAAGTAGAGAATGGGATGCCCAGACATCTGATAAAATATTATTTCTCAGTGTGTCTACAAGGATGTTTCTGGGAGAGATCAGCTTTCTGGGAGAATCAGAAGACTGAGTAAAGAGAACAGCCTTTAGTCAGTGTTAGCCAGCATTCTCCACCCACTGAGGATGCTGATGGAAGCAAAAGGAAGAAGGGAGAGTTCACTTTCTCTGCTTGCACTGAGGCATCAGTGTGCTCTTGCTCTTGAATATTGTTGCTCCTGGTTCCCTGGGTTTTGGACTAACATCCTAGCTGATGCTACCATTCTTTCCTTTTCCTTCCCTCATTCTTAGGCTTTCAATCTCAGACTGAATTACACTATTGGTCTTTCTGGTTCTCTGGCTTGCAGATGGAAAATTATGGGACTTCTTTGCTCTCATAATCAAATGAGCCAATTCCTATAATAAATGTATTCTTTTATGTATCTCTGTATTTCCTAGCAGTTTTGTTTCACTGGAAAACACACTGGGGATTTACACTTCAGATGGATGATTAGACAAAGTCTCCATTATGGTCCCTTTGAAATGCATGAGGTTATGACTATCATTAGAAGGATTTCTGTTGTAGAAGCTTACAGGTCACAAGGAAAAATTTTGAATAAGAAACTATAGGGTAAAGATCATGTTCTTCAGAATTTGAGGGCTTGTGGGTTCTGAGTCCTTAGAGTAACCTCGTTTCTATGGCCTGCCTCCATTTATGACTGTATGCCAATTTTCATCACACTTCACAGGTTTTGCACTTCTTATTCACTGAATGCTTCCTTTGAGAATATAGTCCAAATCCTCTGTTGCGGTGATTTCCCTTGGGTGTTAACAGTTGAAAGGCACAGGATAATTAAAGCCCACAGGCACAAGCATGTCTGACTGACTGATATGTACACCCCTCTGATTGGGGTCTGATTTGAATAAGAATGCCAAGCAGGCAAAGCCAAGAGAAAGCAAAAGCTAAGAAAGCCTTTTTACCTTCTAAAATAAAAATATCAGACCACGGTTTTCCTCTCCTCTCCTCTCCTCTCCTCTCCTC
>NW_004955421.1:9612361-9617635 GCF_000276665.1 Chinchilla lanigera | reverse complement strand
CTCTCTCTCTCTCTCTCTCTCTCTCTCTCTCTCTCTCTCTCTCAATCTCTCTCTCTGCCTTTCTATACTCAGTCTGCAGTTTCTCAGATCCCACTGAGGAAAAAACTCCATCCCCCTGTCCTACCTGCTTGCTCCACATAAACACATTTCACAGATTATCTGTGCAGGCAGATGCCTAAATGGTATGATTTCCAGGGAACACAAAAAGCCCCTCACCCCTCAAATATTTCCTTTTGACTAAAATCCCTTTAACTGATAGTAATGTCTTTATAAAACAATCGCCTCCCAGGAAAAGAAACACTTTTGGAACTCAGGCTAAGATGGAAATGAACTACTTGATCCAAGATAATAGAGTTTTAGCTTAGAACAATTACTGCTAGTGCTACTATTAATAATACACTGTGCTAGCACTCTGCTAAGAAATGCTTCACTTGTACAAATTCTCTCAGCCTACCCATAAATAGGGAGTTTTCATTATTTCCATTTTATAAGTGACAAACTGTAGGTGTGGCAAAGGTTGGGGATTCTAATCTCAAATGTCTGACCTAGAACTTGATTATAAACCAAGAAAGCAATTTACCAATCAAATAAAACAGCCCTTTGTAATTAAAGATTGAGAAATTGAACAACAGAAGTAGATGTGTCCAAAATGATGCAATTGCTAAATGGTAGAGTTGGAGCCTAAATCTGAGGATTTCTGAATTTCTGAGTTCAAATTCTAGACCTTTTCAAAATAGTAAGTGAAATTTGGTAAAGGGGCAAGGCATAAAAAATCCTGAGTTAAATTGAGGAGGACAGTAAAGGTAACATAAATGTTATGGTTGATACATTGTGTCAACTTGAGGAGTCTAGAAGCTTAACTAAGAAACTCAGCAGTTCTACACCCTGGAGTGAAAAGGACATGCCCTTTCTGCTCTAGAATGTTGTTCACTGTGTCAACTTGAGAAGTTCAAAAGTTCAACTTTAAAATTTAAACTGATTCAGCAGGGGGCCAAGGTCCTTACTCTGTGAACATCCTCAGCCTGGGGAAGAGGAGGGCTCAGAGATGGTGTGGGCATGGGTGGATAGCTGATATACAATATAAGGTGAGAAAAGAGGCTTGCTTTTCCTTCTTTTGTTCCTGCTATTTTTGCTGTCTTATGTCCCCTTGAAATGTTGCCCCTGTGCCCTGCCACCCTACCTTGGAGCCAGCTGATTATAGACTGAAACCTCCACAAACTGTAAGCTAAATAAACCTTTCCTTCCTTAATTGTGGGCATTGGGTATTTTGTTTCAGCAATGAGAGAAAAATAACTAAGACAACAAGCAATGAGCAGATACTTAATATCATCTTCATAATTTCATTATGGCAGCTGTGAAGCATCCTGGAGCTAACCTTATTAAGTTTCTATGTTGTGCCAAGTCCTTTTCTAAAAGTAAGCAATATATGTTTTGATATTGACAAAGACATGGGATAGAAATCCCAGGTATGCCTCATTATGTGCAAGACCTTATGTAAAACACCCCACCTAATGGGTAGGGAAGCAAAGGCTAAGAAATACAGGACCTAAAACTTGTGCATCAGAGACTGGAGGCATAGAAGTTCAAATCTAGGTTTCCTAATCACAGAAACTGGTAGAACAGAATGAAGTAATTTACCATGACTTTGTTTGTAACTATATAGTGTTTACTTGCTTTGTTTTAATCTGGGAGAAGGAGGAGCAGGATAAAGAAATTTTAAAGATTGCTGGTGTTAAGTCCTGATGGTGATTGGCATCTGTGCTCAGCACTGGCCAGGTGGGCCATTATCCATGAGTCCTCCCACGTCTCCCCAGGTGCCTAGTGCTGTTTCCCCAGGACACCAGCTCTCCATAATAAGCTGCCTCTCTGGCTTCCTGTGGGAATTGTGCCCCAGTGACTTTAAACAGACAAAGGGTCATTTGGAGTATGAAGCAATTAGCTACCTTTGCTGAGCTGCTGTCATTATGGTAAGTGAAGGCAAAAAAGCCCCACCCCCATCCCTGTTTTACAACAGTGAGCTGCAGAGCCTGGGGACCCTGACCACTTGTGAGTAGACAGTTGTAGCAGCTGCTGTTACCTAAGATGCCAGAGCCCGCTCGCTCTGGTACAAGAAATAACTCATGTGTTCCTAGGATCTGGCTAGCATTTGAAGAAGGGAATTTACTATAAGTAACAAGCTGATTCAAAAGGTTGAGGGTACCTCACAACACCTCAGTACTCCTTGCTCCAAATATTACAATATGTGATCAACTGTAACCATTAATTAGACACGTGGGCCATGTTTGGTCCATGACTTCAATGCCTGTTGAGGTTTTTTTAATAAGTCAAACAGTTCTGAAATCATTCACCAATGGAGGAGGAAGAACTAAGAGAGGCAGGTAACCCAGTGGCAGTGTCCTGACTCTGAAATCTTACAGAACTGAATTTAAATCGCCAGTAGCTCTTAGTTTGTGTTGATCCTGGGCCACTGCTTAACTTCTCTAAGCCTTTGTTTCCGCATATGTAAAATGGAAATGATATTGCTTAGTTTTATTAGAATTCATTTGAGAATATATAATTAAATGCTTATCATAATGCATTTTAATTACTCATGGTTTTACCTAAATCTTCCACTAATGAATAAATTATATGAGAATAGAAACCAAGACTTCAACAGTCACCTCTTGGCTAAGATTGCCCCAGATAATGTCCCTGAGATAAGGATTTGAGAACAAGTAGTTTATTAGGAGGTGATCCCAGGAAGCACAGCTAAGGGAGTAGGGAAGCAAGGCAGAAAGGGCCAAGGTACCAATAAAGAAGGCATCATATAGCCAGTGTGGCAGTCCAGGCCTATAATCCTAGCTACTTGGGAGGCGGAGGCAGTAGGATCATAAATCTGAGGCCAGACTGGGCAAACATGATATGGAAGCTTGTCTCAAAGTCAAAAAGTAAAACAAGCGTGGGATATGGCTCAGTGTTACTTGGGCTCAATCTCCAGTATCAGTCAGTCAGTCAGTGGAATGCATCATCTACCCATCACCTCCTAAATTGCCCAGTAACTATTATAGGGAATAGTTGCAGGCTAAGTCCCATTAGGATCCTCTGGGAAAGCATGTGTTGGGATTATTTCACCAGAGGAGTGAGAGAGCTGGGTTACTTAACTACAAAATTGCCCATCATTGGATGAAGGAGAGTACTGAGTGAGGGTGGAAGCTGAGTTATTTATCCACTAAAATTGAGTGAAGGCTGCCCGCCGGGGCACTGACACCTTGGCAACTCTGCTTACTTTGAGTACTCAAAGGCTGGGAGTTGCTGGAGCTTGCACCAAACATCATGAGCATGCATATGCACAGTCACTGCTCACAAGAAAATGGCTGACTAGGTACCAGGAGCATCTGCTCCTCTTGCGTATTCCTGGCTCTCCGCACACTGCTTAGCACATGGTCGGTGCCCAATAAATACAAAGTGAATGAATGAATGGAAGAAATATACACAGATATTTTGACTACAATGCAAGAAATAGTGTGCGTGAGAACTAACTGATATGATGGGGGAGTCAGTGAAGAGAAGAGAAGGAAACATAACTGAAGCTGTAATATAATGTAGAAATACTACACAGGACTTAGGGAGCAATTGCTCTGGCCTTTTCCTCACTAGAACAGGTAAACTAACCTTTTGCTCTCCCTTTGTCTGAATTTTCTCTAACACTTAGATCACAGATATCCTTGAGGATGTTATAGATTCGTCATCTAGAACAACCTGTTTTAGAGAAGATTTTCAAACTGCTTTTTTATATCTAAATTTCTTAAGTATGGGGAAAATGCCAAAAACAAGATTTCAGGCTAATAAGATAATCATATTATTATCAAATGCCAAAAACAAGATAATTATAACAAAATAATCTAAAACTCAGGGCAGCTGAACAACAGGGGAACATAGTTGAGAAGTGGAATTCAAGTCAAGATAAAAGAATGATTTTCACAAGTCTAAGAGACAGGGCCTCTGTCTGAGATGATTGTGACTGGTTGTGTAACTATTCCGCTCTGACTCATCCTTGGATACAGCCAGTCATTTAGCATAACTGAAATGTAATTAAGATTGGTGGAATCATTTTGACTCCAAAGCTATGATAAAAGGCAAGGTCAGAGTGCTCACTTCAGCAGCACATATACTAAAAGACAAGTTCAGAAAAGAGGTATAAACTGTTACCTAATATTAGTCATGATACTCTTCTCCCCAGCTATGCTATGCAAACAAATTCAAGACATCTACTGTCATTTTTAAAGACTCCACATTTTAAAAACTTCATTATAGTAATACTATCTGCAACTCTGGGCTGTGTGTATTTGGTATCTTACAAATAACACAACCAAGGTCAAGGCAGTCATGACTTCATAGAAACCCAAAGCAAGTCAGCATCAGGATGCAGGTTGTAACACTTCCTCCAATATCCTGTCTGTGGCTTTATCCACACGGCCATCTCTGTCCTCACTTAGCTGTTTATCATATACCCCACAATGAGGGTGAGAATAATTTATGAAACTAGAAAAATGGTTTGTTTTGCTCTCCAGTAAATTTTAATGTACTCCTCAATATGCAAATTACATGAGACATTCCTAAAGTACAAGTCAGTGAGAGGGTGAAGAACTGGGGTGTGCTTCTGCTATGGTGTATTTGCTTTACCTTAAAAAAATTCCACTGTAATTATGACTTTTTTTAAGTTCAGAAATGATGTTCTGTCCAACCCCACTACCACCTCCTATTCTCAAACACTACATTTTTCTGACTTCAAAGGGAACTGATCCTCTGATTACAGCTAAGCAGTGTTTCTGATGTCAGCGTTGAGAGCGTGAGTCTTTGTGACTCTGTGGAACCAATTATCTGCAGGTCTGGAAAATCAAGAAGTTGAATTATGTTTCCGTGGATGCATATTCAGATACTAGGCACTGGTATAGAGATGAGAAATAAAACACTCCTCCCCCGATAGATCCTCATGGAAACAGAGGTCTTTAACCAGGGCTCTCTTCACAGCCTGGGACCCTGGGCTTCATATTCAGGTGAGGACCATACACATTGCCTATATTTTGGGCTCATTTTGAAAATGTTCTCTCACAAAGTTCCACAGATGTCTCAAGCAGGTGTTAAGGGTACATTTCCTTTTAGTAGGGACTATCAGTTGTCTGAATTTTCCAAGCTTCTCATTTATAGAAAACTGAAGATGTAATTTGGGGAAGTATATGGACTTCCCCCTACTTCTTGTTTATCTCTCTTCTCTCTCTCTCTCTCTCTCTCTCT